>NW_016690241.1:172116-239254 GCF_001604755.1 Lepidothrix coronata
TCCGAGTGAGTGCTAGTGGTCTCGGAACATCACTATCCAAATGGCATCCGCTCCCGTCACCTCTACACAACTTGTCGATGCTCCTAGTGTTACCTTTCAAGCCAACAGAAAGAAACATTGTCTACTCTCCACTACCTGGTTAATTAGTTTACAAAGGGGTCTAAAAGAACTAGGCTCAGGATAACCTTGTGGTTTTAGCTTTAGTTGGAAATACAAGTAAAACAAGTGAAGAATCTCAACAGAGACTAGGAGTAAAGCAAGAGAGGTCCTGGTTGAGGTCTCTTTACCTGGGATGGACACAAGGCACATGGAGGTTATTATGAAAGGAGACAATATCAAGAAGCCTGAGGTCCTGCGGCTGCTAGGAACTGCTGAGGTCTGAACATAGACTGAGATAAAGGCTCAGTCATTCCTGGTAATGAAAAGGCACCGCAGGAATTTTATGTTGGCATCTTACAGTTAGTAACAAGGCAAGCCCAGGCACAGATTTTCAGACTTTGGCAGTGTCATGAGTGATTCTTCTGCACAAGAAGAGCTGCCGAACCATTTCTAGCACTGCTCATCCAGAGCAAACAAACTCCTTGCAGTTCTCAGGCAGGAGAGCCCTTGGCTGGATGCTGTACTGATGCTGAAGGAGAAACAATTTACAGCAGGTACAGGCAAAAAATGTCTTCATAGAAAGAGACTGCATAAGGACTTTAAAGAAGTACTATATACTCTCTGAACAGCTGAACTCTCACGATTCCCTCTAGGTGGTACATTTCTGTACATGTTTTTCTTATCTTGCATTTAACTCATTCGAGGTATCAAAGTGACTGTAATAGAGTTGTACCTTAGGTTAGAATACAGACAAAATTCATAAAGGAGATGCAACTATCCAAGCAGATTTAAGAGGACAGGCAGAAGCAGGGAGAGTGGGGAAGGACTGGGGTGTAGAAATCATCACAAGGTATTTTGGAGAATTTCTTTTGTCATTAGTCTCTTAAGAGACCCTTTGTTGTAAGAAACATCCACATAATATAAAGATAATATGATGGCATATTCTGTCCATGAACTTCAGTTCTTGAGGATATACAGATGCAGAAGAATTAACTGGAGATAGAGTGGTCTTGGCAGAGTTAATCACTGAGCTCCTTGCTAAGTGTGTGCTGGGAAGCATGGGCCTAGCAAGGTGAACAGCCATAGCTGTAATAACCAAAGGATGATCCTCGAGGCAGGGGAGCTGAAGCAAAGGGATTTGGTTTTGTTAGAAAGCCAGCATGACAAATCGATAAGAGGGCATGGAGAGACAGCAGCAGGGTATAGGAACTGCAGTCTTGCTCCTTCCCAGTCGAAGGTTTCCATCTGCTTGGGTCAAGCAAGGTTTGCTCCTAGAAAGGAAAACCCAAGACTCAGGATCGAGGGATCTGTGTTATAACTACAAAGGAGGCCTGGCTGTTCTCTGTCTGCTGACAATCTGTTTTGTTTTGGAAGACTGAATGTGTTGCTGCACACACTTTCTGATAACAAGAGAGAAACTTCCCACAGGGTACTAGATAAGGTTGACCCCTCAGGAGGATTTGCCACGTAAGACCCAGTTGCTGATGCCTATGGAGCCAAACTGACCCTGGCAGGGCGGCAGGGTCTTTTACTGAGTAAACTACAAGGAAAAAATGCACTTTAGCAGCAGCAGCAGCACACAAGGTATAGCCTGCCTGACAATCCGTGACGAAACTAGAAGAGCAACACGTCCCAGGGTTTGTGCTGGTGTGGCCTCTTATTAATGTACACTCCTGAACTTTATATTCAAAGTGATCAACTTCTTATAGACAGAAGTTTTTTTCCCACCAAATATATTTGGTTGAAGTGGTTTTTCTCTTGAGAATAAAAGTTTAAGAGCAGAAGAGGCTAAAAATTCTGTCCTGCCACCAATACTGTGTCCTTTAATCCTGAGCCTTCCCTCAGCATCTGCAACAGTCAGAAGAGACGGCAACAAATTTAGGCAATGAATGCTGGAAAACATGCTCCATGACCTAGAACTCAGATCTTACAGCATTCATGGTTTGCAGTTTGCATGGTGCTTTGTGGTGCTGTTTTCATTTTTGCCACACTTACGGGTTAAACTTCTGTTCATGATTAAGGACCCCAACCTCTCCCCCTCACACACATACTTACTATGAGACCAAGTGAGCATTAGTGTATCTGTACGTCTGCAGGTCAAATGGGCTCCTAATCCAGATAATCCGTGCAGTGTGATTGGCTACAGTGCTGTAGAAATCCTTTAATTTTCATTCTCTTGCTACTGCTGACAGTCAGGGTTTTGTTGATAAATTAGCAGGAAAGTAATGGATGCAGGTGGATTAGAATACCTAGTTTTGCATGTGGCAGCATCAGACTCTCAAAAATAAATACACATTAAGAAAGCAGGAAATATATAATTATTAAAACAGAGCAGCTGTTTCTTAAAAAAATGGTGTCTTAGAACTGCAGCATAGAGGCAAAAGCATGATACAGAAGAGGAATACTTTGTTCTCAAATGTGGATGATTCCTCTCCATTTTTTGGACATCTAACCCAGCCTTTCCTCACAGACCAGCCCCATGACTCTCCTTCATAGCCTCTGTGGGATGTACACTGACTTGCTCCCCAGCCGAGGCAGTTGACTTAAGTAACCTCAAGACAACCCTGGGCAATGCAAAACTTACACAAGGCCTCCCCACAACCTGACCTGAGCGCTTCCCTTTCTTGAGGTGATAGCTTGTTATGAAGCCAAAAATCCCTGAAAAGCAGGTAATGCCCTAAAGGCTACTTCCAAATGCAGATTCAGAGTGCTGCCTTTGCTATAGAAACAAGACCTCAGCCACCATGGGCAGCAAGGGAGATAATCGCCAGTCTGTCGGCCAAAACAAGATGGGGGGAGGAAATCAAGTTGTGGAACAGAAAAAGTATTTCCTCTGCTACAGCTCTACAGTAATAAACCTGGAGCTATTTTAAAAACAAAATAAAGGAAACCTTAAACTCCACCCCCCACCAGACTCCAGGCAACAGCTTATTGGACTTTGACAGACTAAAGTTGTGGACCAGAGAAAGCAATAAACTGAGCAGGTTTGCTCCCTCTCTCAAGAGCTTGCTGCAGCCTTCCTGATGGCTATGCCCATTCAGGCTGAGAAACTCACTGCTGACACTCTTCTGTCATCTGGCCCCAACAGTTTCTTAAACAGGGGCACAAACAAAAACAAAATCTTCTTATCCAAAATTCTGGCACCTGCCTGGGTGGCAGAGGGAGATGGCTGTCAGGAGCATCCAGGGTGAGCATGAGAAGCCTTCAATTAAGCAGCTTTACAAACTGAGCTACAGCAAGCAGGAATGAGGAACAGCGAGGAAAACAAAACCAAAAAGAAAGGTTAATTCAGCCTCATGGACTCCTGCAACTCTTTTCCTTTACTTCCGTGTAGTGAGAAGATAGTTTCCATTTAAAGCTGTGGACAGTATACTTTAAGGTCTAGTCAACACAGCTTTATTATGCTTTTTGGGATGGGGTGGTTACACAGCATTTCCAACAGACTGAAAGAGATCTGCCATAATAGGGTATTTTGGGGTCAGAGCCCCTGTGTTTCACAGGGTGAAGGAAATTGCACCACACGACAGTTGGGAGGGAAGGAAAAAGCAGGGTACAGAAAATATGAAGCAAAAAACATGTGAAGGGAGGGAAAAAGTGAAAGAAATACAGGAAGAACCGGAGAAGAGTACCTAATTCAAAGAAAATAGGAATGAAATTGCCTTGTCTTACAGGGGAGGACAGGAGTTCCAATTTCAGCTAGGATGTCCTCCAAGTGGAATAGGCAAAAACTGGTGTTAAAAAAATGAGGCAAAGGGGAGGACTCAGAGACACAGTTGTTTGTGAAAAAAGTTAAAAGCATTCAAGTGTTCCTCATATTAAAAAAAATGAATTGGTTTAAAAACACAGGTATATTTGTTAGCTACTGGTTTAGTTATTTTGATGGAATCTCTTGGAGACTCTACAAACCTCATGGAGATAAAAAGCTTATGTTGGTCTCAGTTTGACTGCTATATTCAAAAAAAGTAAAAATTCTTAAAAGAACGAGAGCAAAAAGGAAATGAGACAATTAAACTTAAAAAGCCCCTATTTTATCCCACATATTTGTAAGGGGGCAAAAGAAACCTTATTTAGAAGGACTCATAAAAGACTACTCTCATTTCACTGAAATATCTAGAATTACAGTAGTAAATAACATACTTGAGAAAATTTTTGGAGGAGAGAAAAGTCTTCCAGTGTTTTTGAAAATGTGGGGAGGCAGGCTAAGCAGGACAACAGATCCATTTCTAATTACTAAGAGTTGGAGGGGTACCAATGCTCACAGCATCCTAGAAATGTAATCTCTCATATCAGTTTGCTTCTTTAAGGCATCATCTTAACACAATTTCCTGGGCAATACTAAGCTGCAGGACCAAGCAGACTCGCCTTTAACCTACAGACTGAGAAGTTTTGTATTTCCCATGTGGTATTTCAAAACCCAAGGTGTCCCACATGTGCATTCAGTCCCCTAAAATAATTTGAGTTTCCTCCCCAGTGCTACGTTCTTCACATGTGGCTTCAGAAGATAAGTAACACTTTCAGTCTCAAAGTCCTTTTTAAAATTCACCTCTTGTTCAATACTTACAGCATTATATATAGTGAAAAATATGTTGATTAGCAACTCCTGCTACAGGAGAGAAAGCCCCTAAAGAGGTGGAACCTAAGAACAAAGGTGGAGAACAAAAGCCCCCCCTTCTCCCAATTTGTCTGCCCACATACCAAAGATCAAAAGAGCTCTGGGAAGCTTGTGCATAATCTACATACTTTGTGACCTTATTACAATCAAATTCCCCCTGCAGGCATGGCTGCTGTGTATATATGCACACGCTGTAAATACACAAGTGAGTCTGTGGATGTTTGCCAAGTCACTTGCTCGTGCACTGAGTTTGCTTACTTTTAACAATGCTGAGGCCAAAGAAGTGAGGCTCTTTAATCTTCACTAAATCACAAACTTGCTGAAAGAGCTCCTGTCCAGTGGCTTTGACCTGAAAGACACAACAAATCCAACATTACAGATGGCTCATGCACCTGGATAGAGCAACTCTTCTTTATGTTGGCCAATACATTTTTCGGTACCCTAGCAAAAAACCCAAATACAACCACCCCACAGAAAATGCTTTGTTTTCAGTACTATTATAGAATAATAATCAGTAATAAGTACAGAAATGAAAATACTGCTCTCTTGCAGATTTTGTTTTGAGAGGTTAAGAGAAAAAAAATTGAAAATTTTCATTCAGATCTAGAAACAAAAGTACACAAAGAAACACAATACTGTGGTTTGAAATGAAATAGCTCGTAGGTTAGAGATGAGGTTGCTCTGTAACCCACACAGAAGAGCTTGTTCTGTCTCCTGCTGACTTCTGGTTACACAGTCATTAACATCTTCATCTTCTGCTGCTGTCACAAACAGCCTTTAAGCTCTTGCCCATTTCCATGCACATTGAGACTTTCCAATACCCCTGCCTCCCATAATGCTGTGCATGCACTGAGGAAGCACTGGGAAAACAGAGCTGCCAGCACACGCTCCTGCAGGGGACCAGAGACTGGGCAGTACTTGTAACCATGGCACAGGCCATGGGAGCACCATGGCACTGCAGCATGGCTCCTGAGTAAATCTGCTAGCTGGGCTGCTTGGAGCACAGGCTCCTCCAGAAAGAGTGAGACTCTGGCTAACTGCATGTGCAGACCTGGATATGTACTATGACTGGAAGGTTTCCCCACTAAACATCCCCTCATCTATAGCCTCATTTCTCCCTGCCCCACTGCACCAACCCAGAAGCACTGACAAACCAAAGGCACAAACAGAAACCCCCCAACCCACAGAGGCCTAGGGGAAGGAGATCTGAGCAAAAGCAGATGGGGAGAGCAGAACAACACTGACAGACAACCTCAGCTAAGGCCATGGTGCAGCCAGCTGCAAAATGGGCCGGGCCCTCAATTTCATTACCCACTGCTCGATCATGCTGATCAGCAGCAGCAGGAGCAGCCATCCTGAGGGGTATAATGCAGGGCTACCTTCAGAGAAACAAAGATGACAGGGCAGAAGTTGACTGCTTAACTCTCCTACAAACCAAACACCATCCTAATTCTTCAAACTCTTTTAGGGTAGGTGTGCCACACTCCTCAGAAACTGGCTTGCGCTCCCCTCCCTGCCCCAGGATGTACCATGTCACTAGACAAGGACAATGGGAAACAGGAGGTCATTTAAGTACTCATTTTCTTCTACTTGACAAGGCATCACTAGCCAGACACTCACTACTGTTTCATCAGGAGCTTTGAAGCCTGCACTACACCAATGCAAACACGTGTGTGCTTTGTGAAGGGAGGAGGTAGGGCACAGTTCCAATAAGACCCAAACCCACATCTGGGTCTTATCACAACTCTCCACATGAGACTGCACCGTTACAGTCTCACTCCTAAATGCAGTATTTGCTCAGCCACCAAGTACACACATTTGGAAGGGAAAGTTAGGCACAGATCAGTCTCCTTTCCCAAGAAAACAAGCTCTGAGCATGTTGTTCTACCTGGGAAGGACTTACTAAGAAAGATCTACCTCTAGCCAGAATAGTTAATGGGTATACAAGAGTCACTGGCAGCACGGGACTGTCTCTCTAAATGCTATATGATGAGATGAATTTTCTAAGTGGCATGCTTTCACACCTAAGGAAAGAAAAACCTGCTTTATGATACTTAGTTCTAGGGAATAAGCACTTCAATGTTTTGTGACATTCAGCTCTAAACAGTGATTTAAGTAGATTTCTTGAACAGCAGGTATGTGACTACCACCTTGTCCGTTCTCCTCTTAGCACTTGCTTTCTGTATCAAGTTTTACTCCCTACCTTCAAGGCTATGCAATACCAATTACATTTGAAATTGTTGTCCCCTCCTCCTGCTTTTCCTTCTGCTCAAAGCAACTAATATTTCCCTTTGCATTTTTCATCTGGACGCTTCTCTTTGGACTTTCCTCATTTGCATGGGATTCCTGTGCCAGCCTCCATCCCAGAAATGCCATGAATCATTCCTTCCACTGATACTCAGCATTGCCCCATGTCAAACTCAGGGCTTCTTTTCACAAAAATTTAGTCCGAAGTGAAGTCAAGTGCAAGTTTACAGAAGGTAACTGCTACTCCAAGGTCATTCTGTGTACATTCATATGCATTAGTTATCTATCTCTATTCTTCTTGGTCCATATGCTTTGAAACATCAGTTCTTCTGCTCACAGAACCACTGAAAGACTTCAGAGCTATGCTTGCCATTTACCAACATACAGGACCTCACCAGACTTCCTCCCCTCCAAAAATTTGTTCATGCTCCCACCCTTACTCTGTCAGCTAGGCAAGGTACAGCATCTGCTGTGGCTGCTCCTGAACTACCCAAACACAAGTGGAGTGGTTGCCTGCCCTGCTCTCCTCACTGGCAGCTGAACCTTTGCTAGCATACATCTCTCCTTCCTTCAGCTGCTACCATCCCAAAAAATTTTAAGAAATCTACTCAATATTGATCATAAAAACTAGTTGATATTGACCAACAGGTTCAAAAGTGTTGATGAGATAAGCCACAATGCTGTCAAGACAAACAAAACTGAACGAATTGGATACCAGTACAAGATCTTTGGTACAACTGATATGACTTTTGGTTGCACCATTCTCACTCACAGCCTGCTCAAGCTCCTTGGTGCTCACATGCCATCTCCCCACTGGGGCTGCCTGGAACAAGGCAGACTGCTTTGCTCTGTGCTCTGATGTCCATTCTCCTAAGCAGAAATCTCTCACTTTGCCTTGTCATCCTCAGGGCAGCCAGTCAGCTGCAGCACTCACTAGTGGGTGCCCACTTAGAGGCACTGCTCTGCCTCTCCTCATGTTCACAGTTGGCCCCAGGAAGACAGTTTTCCTCCTCACTATCCCCTCAAATTCATTGTGCTTTCAGAAAGATGGATGCCAAAGTTAATTAAGAGATACTTGATTTAGAAGGAAGAGAATTTAAAATGGCTCCTGCTCTTCTCTCTTCAACAACACTATCTGTGAAGGGCGTAAAACAAATTCATTTTAAAGAGCAGGCTTCAGTCTGTATGTGACCACATAAAACACATAGGTAAACTCTTATCTGGAAGGGTGGAATTTATATGGCAGAGGGGAGAGAGGAATTACCTGCATAAACACTGCGCTTATCAGGGGAAGGATCTATAATTTATTCTGCTGGAAGGATAACCATTCCTACCTACCTCACTGAGCTGCAAGCTTGTTTAGTATTTGCATTCCACTCTGAAGAGGTTAAAAGGCTTTGGAAATCTTTAGTAGTGGCATTATTATTCTAATAAATGCACAAAGTATCATCTGTGGTTGTGCTAATTAAATTTGGGTTCTACCAACATCACTAGAAAATTGCCTTGATGTTTCTTTAAAAAAGAAAGATCTCTCCAGCTGTGAAATCTTAATTTTTGTTGTTGTTTTGAAGGGGTATTGTGGTAAAGTCAGAAGCCAAATGAAAAGCTGTTTTTGGTGACTTGCCCAGCTGTAACAGGTCATGTTTCACTCTCTATGCAATTAGGACACAACTGTGTGTTGAGGTATCATGTTTTGGCCCAGGCAGCTATTCCCTCTCACATGCAGGCATCTCCAAGTACACACTTTCCCAACTTCCCAGCCACAAAAGAAAAGGGCAGCAGAAACCATGATGGTGCATGTCTTTAAAAAGGAATACAAAGGAGTGCTGTGGCAGGGATGCCTCTGTGGGACAAAATGGTGATGCTCAAGGCACTCTAGCTCTTTGGAGGGGCAGGCACTCAATGCAACACACCATTTCTTATGCTTATTAAATAACCTGGGGGTATTAAAAAAGACATGTAGATGTAGCATTTAGGGAGCTGGTTTAGTGGTGAACTTGGCAGTGCAATGTTTATGGTCAGACTCGATCTTAAGGACCTTTCTCACTCTAAATTGATTTGATGATAAACTGCAGGTATTTGGGGTTTACCAGAGCACAAGCCAGTGGTGAAGGAACAGCTGCATGCTCAATCTGGGCACAGGCACAGAGAGAAGCAGTGACAATATCAGCCCTGCTGGCACACTGCCCTCCTGCATGCCAGTCTGCAGCTTCCCCACAGCAAGACAGCTCCACTATCTCACATCTTCAGCCTCCGTGATAAAAGCTGTAAGAAGGTGAGATTTAGGATCAGATGCAACAGACCATTACCCAGGCCTGTGCACCTGCCACCAGGAACTTAATTAAATCATCATTTTGTGGCTTGCACAAAAGCCAGCAGATTGCAGAAGCCTTCTGGGACAGTGGATGGGTTGGATTTGAACCAGTAACCTAGAAGCAGAGTGTCCCAGATTTTGCTGTTAAAGCTTTATTCCATCCAGCCCTTGAGGCTGTTTCAGTTAAGGACACTACACTTATACACAGCAGGTAGGAAAATTCCGACATGGATTTTGAAGATTGGCACGCATAATTTCAAAAGCTGCTGTTTCAATCAAGTGCTTAAAATAACAGTTCACCTCAACTGTCTTCTCCCCTTCCTCATCCCAGAGGGGGGTAAAACCTACCCAAAACAAAGCAAAATCTCCCCAGCTCACACGCGAGTGCAAGCACACGCTCACAAGAGAGCACTTATCTTTGAGGCTACCTTGTCCTCTGAACGTGAAGTGCCTCTTGTCAGCTCAGTTTCTCACAAGTTCAAGGAGCAGCCAGCAGTGCACAAAGAGGCACCGTGCTGTGGCAGACACTATGCAACCCTGGGCTGCCAGCTGATTCACCTTGTTCACCTTGTGCACACTCTGAGACGTTCAAAGCAGAGATCAAAGAAGTGAAGCAACTTACCTCTAGTTTTTTGTGTGCACAGTACTCAAAGGAGGCAAAAAAAGCCCACCTTCAGTGGCTGTTTACTCTGCCTTGGAAGCTTTGAAAGGATCTGTGGGCTATCAAAACCAGCGATAGCTAAAATGCCAGAGTAAACAGTCATGTGTTGGGCACACTTGCCAAATCATCAAGGCATTTCAGGTTCAATTTTTCAAAAACTGCTGGAGTATTATGAGTGGCAAAAACACTTAGAGATAATAAAAAGTAAATAACAACAGAAAAAAAGCAGAGGGGACCCCCTATCCTGTAACACAGTTGTGACTTCTAAGGAGTTCTGCAAATAAACTGAAGCTGCCCAATTAGAAAATGGAGCACCAATTACCCTAAGCAGGCTAATAGCCTTTCGGTCAGCAGACCAGCACCAAGCTTTTGGGAGAACAATGGGAGCTAACAAAACTGAACTGTGGCCACAGTGCAGTGACCTCCCAGTCTCCCTCCTGGCCACTCACCCCGACGGCTAGGCTGAGCTGCTCACGGGTGGGCAGGAAGACGCAGACACTCCGGATCTCTGGCTGCATCCTGCCTGTCAGCAGTGCCCTGCTCATGGTGGGCAACTCCACAGGGACCAGGGTCTCCTCTCCAGACGGGTCTCAGGCTCCCTTCATCCCATGCACCTGTTGAAAAGGTGAGAGCATCAGTGCCGTGCTTCTGTCGGCACTGGAAGCAGCTCACAGCATGCATGTGATGGGATGTTTTTCTTCTTGCTGTTTAAAAACAAACAAAGAAAACAACAGTCATCCATTTTCCAGGGCCAGCCAACATTTCCACCAGCATCATAGCACAGACCAGGCAGGTCAACCTTTAAATAGCTTGAAAGTCCCAGGAGAGTGCCATAAAGCAATGAGGTCTCTCTGGAATAACAAACCAGACTCAAGGTTTCCAGACGCATGAAAATGATAAGGCAGGTGACTGCTTCCTGAAAACACCCATGACATGGGGGAGCATCCTGTTCTTCGACCAGGTACCTCACTCTCAGCCAAAGCAGAGATTTCAATGGGCGGAAGACTTCATCTGATCGGTCTTCCCCATCACTCCACCCCTAGTCCCTGGGAAACTGCTGTCTCAAATCCTCTATACCTCAGCTCAGAAGAGGAGGTGGAACACAAACTCCTAAGGCTGAGTCACTGTCAAACACTTTTTGTGAGATAAGCACTACCAACCTCCTCTTGAGGGCTGAGCCCAGATTGCACGAGTATCTTAGAGCTGAAATGAAGATATTAACAGAAATAAGAGATGGAAGTTCTGTTAGCAGCCCTAAGTACGTAGCCAACATCATCTTCTCATTACAGCTAGGTTAGACACAGTCTCCTAAGCAATTTGTGACATTTTATGTACAGTCCTCTCCTCTCATATGCTCTCCAGCATTCCACTCAAGGAAGTATCCTGTGGCACCTGACAAATTCATTGGGAAAGGGAGAGGCTCCTCGAGAGTGGGTTAGGTAAGAACGGCAGCAGAGACCTGAGCCAGCAAGATATCAACCATGGGGTCCACTCCATTGCTGTGCAAGATTTGATGCAAGTCAAACCCCAACCACCCTGAACAAAGCTACCCCAGCATGATTCCCTTTCAACACCTGGACACTCATCACCACCATAGCAGAGGTGCTGCTGGCTGACATCTGCTCACAAATCCCCCCTGCATCCAGGGACGGGCACAGACCCCAGAAAGGGCAGTCAAATGCACTGGCAGTGCTACCCTCTCCCACAACCCACAGCACAGCCCACCTTCAGGGGACAGGCTGTGAAGGGAGGCATGGGCTTTTCCTTCACTCTCCACAATGGATTCAAAGATGAGGGATCATAAGCAGCAAGGAAGCAGGTAATATGCTAACACACAACATACATACACATACATGTACATGCACGTATGCATTACACGTAAGTTTTAAAATCATGTTGTATTTAAAATCATGTTGTATTTAAAATCATGTTTGTCCTGGTTCAGAAGGAAAACACGGCAGAAACAGATTCTTGTGTGGAAGGTGGGAAAAGCAAACTGTCATGGGAAAACAAAGTACAGTACAGAAAACAGAACTTGGTTTTATGCCTCTCCCTTCAACTTCATGCTCAAGCCTTCTTTTTTTTTTTAAAAATCAAATACAGGAAAGATCTACAAGTGTCCTTTCACAAGTATAGAAGCTGTTCCATGCACCTCCTTCCCTGAGCCAGCATATATAATGCTTCTTAACACAGCAATTTTTGATTCAATTTATGTAGAGCATTCCTTATGAGACAGAAGTACATAAAAAGATTGCAGAAGAGGGGATTATTAAAGGCTATAATTATTACTTTTTTCAAAACTGGTATTTAGTTAAACAAGAACTAGGAGTTTTAAAAAGATTGCTCTAAATTATAAGCAAGTGACAAAAACACATTTGACTTTCTGGGACAGGTGACAGCTGTTATTAAATGAAATATTAGGAGAAAAACTCTGATTTATCTTCTCTTATTGATATAATTATACTGGCATGCTCTCTTAGGCTCTGGACTACGCATTATTAATGGCTGTATATAAAGTACAGATGTCTACAGAATAACTTGAGGGCAACAAGTCACCATTATTATTGCCAGCTGATGTCATACATGCCATAAACTTTATCAACAGCATAAAGACCTCAAGCTTTTCTACATAAGGAGGTTTACCTTAATTGTCAAACTGCTGCACTGGCCAGTACACGTTCCCACTTGCAAGGGGAAATCATGGCCAGACACTCATGGGGCTCATACCAGAACTGAAAACAGGATCAAAACAGTGACCATGGAAAACATATGCACACAGTTTCCTGGGGACAACTGAAGAAACTGAATCCCACTTCCCCATAGCCTCCATAAAACAAAGCTTTTGGAAAACTTGTTCTCTGGTCTCATACCTGCTTTGTCCACTTCAATTTTTAAGAGGCCAGCTGTGGACCCTCGGAACAGGGAAGTGAGAAAAGCAGGAGAGAAGGTGTTTTTCTTCTTTTCTTTTAAAACAAATGAGCTTGTGGACCCTGCCACAACAGGTAAGAGGTTGAAAAAGAAATGTCCTTAATCTGAAGGGGGAGGTCAAACACAAGCTCAGCTCAACCTTCTCTTCCTAGAGGTATGTTAGGATGTGATAAAACATAATGAATCATTAACTTGCTATTATTGTGTGTTTACACCTTTAAAAAAAAAAAAAAGAGTTGTGAGTCAAGAGAAACTGCCCAATGAAAACAACTGGCCAGAAGGAATGCTCTTACTTAAACATACACAATTTCAGACTGCCCATATGCCATTCTTTTGTTTACCACTGATTCCAACCTCTTAACCTCAATTAAACCCTAAAAGCTCCAGCAAATGCACTGCAGATGAATTAATAAAAGCTGAAGTCAATCATCGGCCTCTGGGACACCCCACAGGTGGTTTGGTTTTGTTGTGTTGTTGTCTTTTTTTCCAAACTAGCATCACTTCATGTTTTAGCTCCTGCAGAAATGCATTTTGAGACATAATTGCTTGCTCAAAGGCCCAGCAAGTCTATCAATTACAACAGTCAAAAGCAGTATTTATTTGTATTCTTCTGGTATCAGACAGGGGGCTTATTAATGCCCAAAGTGGTGGCACAGCTTATTTAGCAGTGTTTATTTTACCTAAACACACATGCAGTGGAGCTTTGGAAAACATGCCTGTCATTAATTTCAAGCCTTCTCTCGCTAAGCAGTTGAAACACAGCCATAAAAACTCAATTAAATCTTCCTCTCTTCTCTCCACAGACCCTCAAGTTGTCCCCCCGCACAGGGCCAGAACCTCAGCATTCACCGGGTCAAAGCAAGACTGGATGAGGTTTCCTCCAGCAAGACAGACAAGAGCAGCAAAGTCCTCCACAGGAGGAAGAAGAGGAGGAGAACAAGGATAAAGGAACCTGTTTGCTTTGGATATCAGCAAGATGGCTCACAAAACCACTTCATACCCCCTATATACACAATGACAAAAGGATAACCTGCCATCACTGAATTTGGGGCCACACCACAGCCGACCTCTCTGGAAGGTCTCATCCAGACAGCATGTGGGTTCCTGTAACCTTATGAACGTCACTGTATTTTACACATTATTTCATGGGACCACAGCGAATTGGGTCCTAATTCTGATTTCAGCCTTTAGGTATTGCCACAGCCACATCTCAAGGGGATAAAGGGAACAGATGAACGAGTCATCACCTACCAGCTGAGAATAGCAAAACAAGAAAAAACAACAGATAACTCCATGCTTCTCTCACAAACACCTTGAAACATGCTTTGTAAGGTTTATTACAGTAAAATACCTGCTTTTCCTAGAGCGGATAGAGAATGAGCACTGAGCATCTTCCTGATGAAACCTTACCACAGGGACCCTACAGCACCCCATCAAAAATTGTCCAGAAACATTAAGATTCTTCTTAACATTTTCCAGCCATTATCCAGAGATGTCTTAGGCTTCTAAGACAACTAGACTCCCAGGCTGCAGTTTCACAATCAGCTTAGGCAGCTTTAATCAAGGCAGTCCTGCAGCAAGACAGACAGACAACTGCCTGGAAACAAATCTGCCCTTGGCAGCAACCCACATGTGGGCTACTTTGTACTCATGATGAAACACAGATTTAACACCAAGAAGCCCCTCACCTTCCAGGTATTTTGTCCCCTCAGACACACACTGAAGGGCATCAGTACTATCTGCAAAACAGAGTAATAAAGAGCCTGAGTAAATAAAAGATGTCACGATGGCATATATTAGCCTTTCCCAGCAACTTTAAGACCCCACCCACCTCTTTTGACTACCCCGTGCAATGATGAAAGTTTCTCTGGGAAGATGCATCAGTCAGGAGGGAGGGGGGAAAAAAAGTTGCTTGTCAGGGCAGAAAACAAGACTGAAGCTAAACAGCTTTACATCATGGCTGCAGATGATGTGACAAGTGACCAAGAGTCAGGACAACCAGGTCACATCCTGCAGCATATTCCCAGAAACACACTGACTTTTCAAATGCGTCTGTCTCAGCATCGTTCCAGGACTAGCATAACACATCCAAGGGCAAAGATGCCACAAGGACGTAAGGTACCAAATTTGGTATCCACAAACCACTTGGGACACACACCTGCCTTCAAACACTGAGAGCTACTTAGTAGGAAGACCCCATTCAAAGCCACTGAACAAGGCACCTCCCAGTCACTTGAGTACTCTGAAGGACTGGATCCCAGAACTGATGCACTTGCCTATGGACGGATGCAACACTGGCAGCAGGGACAACTGGCTTCAGCCTCCTAATGCGGGAGATACAATTGCAGCAAGGCTTCTGCATCTGCTAACCATAAGTAGGTTAGGTCCGAGCATGGTCCTCTTGAAGGGATGGGATATGGGCCTGGCTCCCACCTTTCCTTCAGGATTTTCAAGAGGTGCAATGCAAGATGCCTTCAAAAACTTCAGGGCTGTGAACCCAAGCAGGTGGGACAGATGGGGAAATCGCTGAGCATTGGTCTTAGGTACCAACCAACCTACTTTTTTCTTTCTTCCTGTACAAGCAGCACTCCCTGGCGACATTGAGCTTGAACAATAGCAAGGCAAATGCTTTCTCATTAGTCTTCTTTGCAGGATTAGACACAGCTCTTAGTTAGGCATGACTGCTCACACTCCCCACCTTTGTGCTATGAAGTTTTCCTGCCTCACATCAAGCAGCGCATGTGAGTGCTAGAACACAAAACATGCTCTTGAGCTCGTAACTCTTCTGCTCTGCATCCCGCACAATGTGGCCGTTGGAAAGAAGGGATCTCCCAAAATCCCTGGACACTCATTCCTGGGATGATGCTGCTATGCTACTCTGTAGGCTGCCCTAGTCCTTAAGCTCAAAGACAGGGATAACTCTCCTTACGTAGGGATGGTAGCATTCTCTGGTAAGTAAAGTAAAACTGACTCATGTTTTTGGGCACACTAACTAGTCCTCAAGGAGAGGAAAAAGGCTTACCAGAGGACAGAGCACCAAAGGAGGTGCTCCTGCAGAGCATGGAAGTACAAGGGCAGGGCAGCACTGGCAGGACCACGGTGGGTGGCTGCCACGCTTCCATCCAGCTCTCCCATGGGATGAAAAAAAGCTCCTCAGCAGTTTGCTCCCTTTGAGGACAGCCTAGCATGACTCACCTGAACTTAATATTTTCCTGAAACCAAAACTGAATTCAGGAATCCTTTGAGAGAAATAGACAAATGAGTATTAAAGACTCTAGGCAAAAAAGGACAAATTAGGATCTCACAGAGATTATGTTTTCCCATCACTTCCAAGTGATGGAAAGTGGCTTTGAATTTTTGTACACAAAACCAGGCAGCCTTTTAAAATATATTATTTTATCAGAAGCATATGCAGAACTTAGCAATGTACATGTTTCAAAGAATGCCCAAATAGTAAAGTCTGCAGCTAGATCATGCAATTCAGGTAAAAGTAGTAGTATGTATCCTATTGCATCTGACTACTGACATGTAGTTTCTCATCATCATGAATCTCTTTACTTCTGCATAACCTATTAATGGACTTGTCTATTGAATGCCAATCACTTATAAGACTTCCTCATACTTCATAAATCAAGCATAGTAATTGAAATTTAAGAGTAAGTAGCACTTTGAGGTATCGACTGGCCCAGGGAAATGCAGAAGCATAAGAAAAAACAGCAAAAATACAGGATAGGGTGTGAGCCAGCCTCAGTATCCATTACACCTCACATGGAGCAGCTGCAGAGGAAGCCTGCTCAAAAGTGCCAAGCTCCATTTTCTCAGCTGGATCACCAACACAGCATCGCATGAGATCTTGAGAAGGTTAAGGGAAGTGAATTGCTTGGATAGCCATTCCGGAACAGCAAGCTTGCCTCGTCTCAGACACACAGACATGTCTCTTTTGAGATGGAGCCTTAGGGAAATCTCATTTAAGTGCACACATATGCAGAGCCAGGAGTGCTGTAAAGACAACGCCAGTAAGGTACAGTACGAAGAACACAAACAGAAGATACTTCAGTTTAGCACTCCAGTGCTTGGCAATTCTGCTACCGTAGTGCAATCTTTAGTACAGAACATTCGTCTTTTCTATCTATGGGAAACAGGAAAGCAAAAGTACAGACACAGTGCTGCTCCAAGTTCTTTAAAATAAGGGAAAGTGAGGTTTCCTTCACAGCCACTGCAACTGTTGGGAAGCTTAGGAAGAGCAGCGAGAGCAGCAGCAAGACCTGTCTCTCTACTGGCAACTCAGAAGAGAAGCACCTTTCTATATCATGCAAATCGCAAATGCAAGAGGTCTCCTGACTCAAAAGCCTATCGGTTAATTCTCCAACTGGAAACATACTCCTTTTTTTTTTTTTTTTTAGTCTACCAAGGCTATAAACAGGGTACCTCCCAAGTGGTTCTAATATACTCTTGCCCCAAGCACAACAGCTGAGAGATAATCTTCTAAAAGCCTGTCTTTGCACAAGTTATTTCACAGCGATAGTATTTTTTTATACTTGACCTAGGCTGGACCAATTTGGAATGGATCTCCAAGACTCCAGAAGTATTTTGCAGAGCCGTCTAAAAAAGTATAAATAAACTCTTCCTTCATTTTCTGTTCTCACCAAGATCTTGTAATAGTTCTACAAGTAAGCAGACTATGAAGCCTTTATTTAAAAAAAAAAAAAGTAATACCTTGAGTTACAGGACCAATAAAGACAGACACGCTTTTTTTATCACAATATATCACATAACAAACTCTTCTGAGCAGGAATAGCTTTACTACCAGCAATAACCAGTAAAAAAAAATTGGCTTACTTCCCCAGAGGAAGGAGAAAGTCCACTGGTGATTTCATGGCTTTTGAATCATCACCTAAATATTCAGACCAACTAGGCAGCTTCTGCATCAGTTTGCTTCTTTTTCCCCCTGAAGTGCACAGCTAGTCTTGAACATATTCAGAGCAGAGAGGAATACTGATTTACATAAAGTGGACAAAAAGAATAGATAAAACTCCACCTGGAACACAGCTTGCCTCTATTACAAGTGTGAAAATGCCAATCTGCCAATACCTTGATAAAATTAACAGCAGGGTCTTTACGATTAGATGCAATTTCAGAGACTGCACACAGCACTGCCAGACATCAACTTCACCAAAGCAATGGGGAAATGGGAAGACACAGACCAAAAAGAAACAGAACAAAAAAAAAGCAAACCAGCTTTAAAGAGAGTGCTGCATTTTTTGAAGTGATACAGAATTGTGAAAAAGAGGAAATAGAGGGGAAAAAAAAGAAAAAGCAAGCATAAAAAATGGTTTAACAAGAAGTAAATTATCTCCTCCTGCAATTCTCCAGGGAGCAGGTCCTCCTTGTCAGAGGATTTTGTTTGGGCCAAGCCCACTGTCTGTCCATGCTCAGGTACCAGCCACGCACGAAGAATTAAGGTATCACTGCTAAAGACCAACAAGATAATCAAGAAGCAGTGCAGTATTACAGGGCTTTCTGCAAGAAAAGAAGTGTAACCCTGGAGCACAATAAGCATGCAAGTCATTTACATTGTCTTGTGTTGCAGGAACAGTAGGGCAAGGACTTTACTACAAAAGCTATCTGATACAAAGCTAACCACTGGATTCATCTGCTTTTTACCTGCAGCGTTGGGAACAGCAGAGTGCTATAGCCTGAGGGCACTATCAACTTTGCTTTTTATAAAAAAAACCAAAAACAAACAAAAAAACTAACAAAAACCCCACAAAAAAAATCACCCACAAAACCCCTAATGACATGGCCCTTACCTGATATCTAAAAACTTCTCTGATTAAAAAAACACTTAGAATGGAAAACCACATGTAAATATAAATGGTGTTCTGTGTCACTGGTGTCTATCCCAGTTTATCATGTTCATATAAACAACAATAATGAAAATTCTAAGGGAAAAAAACCTCTCCAAAGAGCACAGACAGTATTTTTTGGTAAATCACTGAAAATAATCACTACAACTTATGTTCTTCAATAGCATTGTTTAGACTTATCTTTGCTTATATTTGTCTTACTCTTTTTTGTTTTATTCCCTTTTTTTTTCCTTAAGGTGATCTCTGCAAGAAAACTTCCCCTGTTCTTCCCCCCCCCTTTAGATTCCAGTTTCTTCTGATGTGGCATTCCTCATCTGAAGCCAAATCACTGACTACTACACAGACTGTCAACATAACCAGTACTGAAAACAGAACGCTTTGATAAAGAATGTACAACAACTAAATGGAAGGAACAAACAACAGTGAGGCCCACTGAATGTTGTCATTCCAAGTTTACCACGAACAAAATAAAAATTAAAGAAGTTAAATAAATGAATGGGACACCAATGTCCGAACATTGGTTGTGGTTTGTTGCTTTGGGTTTTTTTTTTTAACATTTTTGAAGTATTTATTGTCAGGGCCTGGGCATCATGGCAGTACTCTGAAGAAGGGACAAGGTTCAGAAAACACGTTAGTTTCCTGGTGTGGCGGAAAACCACAGATGTGCATTTTAAATGCCACAGGGGAGTTAACCTGAAAGCCTGTCACTGCCGAACAGCAGGAGAAACATCTCTTGGTGCAGATGATGACGATTTCTCAGCACAGGAAACATAGAGCCTTTCCCCGTAAATCGTTACCAAAAATTCCAAGAAGTGGAGAAACAAAAACGTATGGAGACTTTTTCACTTCTGACGCCCACTCACTTCTGCGCGCACACACCTGCTGGGACACTCATCTCCTCCCTGTCCCGCCCAGAGCAGGCAGACCAAAGTCCCTGGCGGCTGTCAGACCACTCAGACCAGCCCCACGAGATGCCTCCAGCCCCTCGCCCCCGAGGCTGCCCCCGCGGAGGTGCCGACCCAGTGCTGGACCCACGCAGCTCACCTGCCCCAGGTACTGCAGCACGGGGGAACCGGCGGGGCCGTGGCCCTGTCACTCTCCTGCACCTGCGAGGCAGGTGGCAGCCATCCGAGCGCCAGCTGGGACGCGTCCCACACTCGTGCCATCGCGTGGCCCACGGGAGCTCCCTGGGGCCGCAGCCGGCCCCGGTGCCTCCCGTCGCGCAGCCGGTGTACTGCTGGTCCCGCTCAAGCATCACCCCACCACCTAGCACCGGCGAGACCCACCGGCGGCGCCCAGTCCACGACACAGAGGGACTGATGAGTTGTCACGACTCCAAACTCCTCCAGAGCCCCGTCGCCTCCTGTCCTCAGTCTGTGCCTGCCCGCCCCCGCTGCCTCCGTTCGGGAGCCGCAGCCACCATCGCAAAGGGACACCCACGGCGGCGGCTCTGACGGGAAAATCCCCTGATAACGTAACACAACTGGAGACCACTCCGGACGCAGCTCGCACCGCCCTTCAGCCGCAAAGTTGTAAATACACTTTCGCAGCCGCTGCCGCGCGTTGGGACCAACTGCCGCCCGGCGGAGCACGGAGCCTCTCCCGGCTCGGCGGGCAGCGCACATCCGTCCGAGCGCCCTCGCCCGCACCATCCCCTCGCCCCGGGTGGCGGGCGCAGCCAGGCGCTCCGCGGGTCCCGCCGCCCGCAGCCGCACAGCGCCCACGGGCTCCACTGGGACCGCTCCCCGCACCCGGGACCCATCTCCGCCTCCTTTGTCCCCCGGCAGCTCACCGGGACGGCGCCCGCCTCCCTGCTGCCGCAGGGACCTCGGAGGGACACGGGCGCCCCAGGACCCCCCTGCGCCGCTGTCCCGACGGCGGAGCCCGTGCACTTACCGTGGGGTGGCCCCGGCCGCGAAGCTCCGCCGTCCCCTCCGATGCAGCATCCAGCGCACGCCGGAGCCCTGGAGGAGGACCGGCGGTGGGGCGGACCTAGGCGGGGCGGGACACGGGGAGGGGAAAAGAGAGGGCGGGACGGGCGGTGTGTTTGTGTATAGGGGCAGGCACGGGGTTAGCCCCCGTGTGGGCTGGTGACGGGGAGATGCTGGTGGGGCAGGCGCGAGGTTTGGAGACGATGTTCTCGGCGGGTAATCAGTGCACCGCACTGACAGCGATGAAGTCTGCGTAGAGGAAATTGTAATTAAGAGTGATCACAGCAAGTCGCTAGAACTCGGTCCGGATGGCTCTGCCGCGGGCAGGTTGGCTGGGCGGTGCTGGCAGGGGGAGACGGCACAAAGCGTAAGAAGATACAATCGAAGACTTGGGATCAGATCTGGGAAAGCGAGGCGCCCTGAGGGGCACGGGAGTCACCGTGCTCGGGAAGGAGGTGCTTGTGCTGCACACATAGCATAAACCGTCTTGCTTCCCTTGCTTCCCTCCCTCTTCTGTGATATAATTTGTTTTTCTTAATGTAGTAATTTTCTGAAAGAAGGCTGACATCATCTGAAGTTCTGTAGTGTTGCTCCCTGTTCCTCACGAATAGACCATAGCTCAATTTCCCCACATATCCAGTTGCATGTGAGAGTGCAGCCAGCATGGGAACTGGGATGGCAGGGGTCTGTAAGGGGAGCCGGTGGGAAGGCTTTCACACAGTGTTGCACTACTCTGTAGGAAAAGAGTTGAGATTTGCCCATGAGGGATGACAAGAGCAAGCCTGACTTGCTGGAATGATGTGGCCACCTGACAGAGTGAGGGGAAGCAGGGCACCAGATCACTTGTATTTGCTCCCAGTTTTAATTTTGCATTTTAAGTTGGACACGAGACTGGCTAAAATCTCAGCCTTGCTGGTGTGGCTGACAGGGACAACGACTTACCTTTGCCTCTTCCCAGCTGGACTGTAGCAGTGAGGCTGCTCTGTGATACGGGGTGGGGGGGTCATCTCGTCACCAAGCCTTCTCTTCTCCCAACAGTCTTCTGGGAGAAAATACCAGTATCTTAGTCATTATCTGAGCAAATAGGTAGGCACCTCCTTTCAGGAATGGTTCCAGGGCTGTAGGTTCTAGATGAACAGAGTTGATTCCCAGTGGCCAAAGTTAAGTGTTTCATGGTTTGTCCTTTTGTTAAGTCCAGCCTGATTTATGCAGTTACCCTCTCAGCATGCCAGTGGTTTCTAATGCTTTTCTGAGCTGCCTAACACATGGTTTCATGGGCAGCTGTGCTGTCAAGACAGCTTCCCTCTGTCCATAGAAAGATGTCTCACTGTCCTCTTGTTTTTATTCCTTGCTGTCTTTTGTCTCCTTCATTCCCTTTGCTCATGGCGGTAGCACCTTCTTTGAGCCAGTGCTGGAGCATTTCAGACTGCTAAACTGGTCAGTCTCACTAAATGGACTGAAAATTCCAGATTTTTTTGCTGGAAGAGTGGTCTGTCATATTGGTGAATTAGATTGTCTTATGGAGTGGTCCAGCCAGTGCTGGAGTTAGCATCTTGTAATAGCACTTACATTTCCTCACTTACTTTCTGGCATGGATTGCAGGATTAAATGCAAAGGCGTAGAATCTAGTGCCCAAGTGTAGGCTCTGTTGTTGAACATGTTCTTATTTAACCTGCCCACTACCATGTATAAAGCCTCCAGCAGAGCCATCATAGTACTCTGGTCACAGCAGGACTTTCTGTCATGCTCTGACAGCTAGTGGAGAACTTGAAATGTTAGCAAACAGCTCTGAACAGTTGCTGCGTGCTTCTGGGTTTTGATCATTTGAAAAAGAAAATGTTAGAGTAGCTTAAAAACTCATGGCTCGAGTTTCTGTGATAGGGTCCTTTAGCTATGACAAGAGGAAAGCACCACATCTAGGCTGCTAAGACAGGGGTGTGCTTCTCGGCATGCCACATTTGCCTTCTGTCCTCATCATTTGCACCAGAAACCTTAGGGCTATTACCTTAGGGCTATTTCCTTCCCACAGAACCTGAGCTGGAGAGTAAGAAAAGTGTGGGTCATGTGCAGGTGATGCTCCCAGTGCAGACATGATCAGAAGGGAATATAGTACAGAATGTCAGGTCTGATTACCTTAATTGGAAGTATAGCAATTATCCTGCATAGCTGGTCTCATAGGATTGGCAGACCTTGTGTGTCTCCCTGGAGAAAACAAACTGCATTTTGAGAAACATCAGAACTGCAGGAAAATGGAGATAATGTCAGCCTGTTTGTTTTGGAAGAAGACATCAAAGTGTTGGAGACTGAAGGTATCTGTGTTCCAAGGAAATACCGCTGCAAGTTTTCAAAGGGTCAGCTTCAGCTGTCTTTCTTGCAGTGCAGATAAGCAGTTTCATCCAGCTTGCTCTGTAAAGTGGAAGCTGGAGAGGAGGATTTGTGGAATGGTTCTTATAAACCAGGTGTCTTTAGAAAATAGAGCCCCTTTTGTAAACTCTCATGCGGAGTTATGCTGGAGTCAGAGGGACCCCATGCAAAAATAAAATTTTGCATAAGCAGATGTCTTCACTCATGGTCTTGTCTGCATTGCACATAGACATAAAGATTTTCTAGTGCAAAAGGGAAAGCTGGGGTTTGCCTTCTCTGTCTTAGAAAAAGTATCCCTTTCCTTTTCTTACAATAATTATCGCAATGTGTATAGGAGATAATTTTGTTGCTAGTATTTATTGTCTAGTTCACAGGCAGCACCTAAGCTTGGAGAGAAATGGGTTGTTTGTAGAGTTTGCAAACAAAAGGAGTTTTCACTAATGATGTCGGGGAGCTGAAGCTGGCTTCAAGCTGTTCAAGTCATGAGAGGATGACTCAGAAGTCAGAAATTTGAGGCATTCCTATGTCGAGCGTTTAATCAACAGGCAAAGCATTGGGAGGTAAGCAGAGGAAATCAATGGCAAATCAAAGAAGAATAGGTCAGCTATTCATTAGAGAAAGGATTGATCTCAGGGATATTAACAGAAAGAAGGGCATGAAATGAATCCTAAAGAAAGTTTGAACTAACTGTGGCTGCCATAAGCTGGCAGTCAGGGAGCCTTAAAAAAATTACTTGACTATCTTGCATAAAAGGCTATTTGCAGAACCCTGCATTCTCAAAGTGAGATTTAACCAGCTGCACATGCTACAGAGACCTTCCAGCCATAATGCAGCTCTTGCAGGAGTAATAATTATTTGTGTATATTTGTCATTGTTTATACAGTCATCATAGATATTACACATGAAATGATAATAATCTGCTTTCTGTTAGCATACATGCTGAAGCAAAATCTTATTTGGTGATGTTTTCAGTGCATGTTAGAGCTTGATTTTGCCGGCTCTTGCCTTGTTCCTAGAAAATCATTGATAGCCTCAGTGGGACTATTCATCATCCTTGGGCTTTCATGTTGCAAAAGCAGGTTTAATTTTGAGCTCTGGGGTAGTGATTTTTTTTTTAAAAATCTTTAAAATATCAAACTTATCTAAAATAGCGTGCAAACAATAAAAAAATACTTATAAAGTTGTAGGGTGGCTTACATGCTATTAACAGTATTGGTTACATTATTGGTAATAATTAGCCATTATTATAGCAAAAGCCATATACAAGGTATAGGTATAATTGGTGAGGTTTAAGACCTCAGTTTACATTAAATAGAAATCAAATGTTTGTTGTGCTGATCATTGACCACCTTACACTGCAAGTGAGGCCAAGGTACAGATCTGAAGCCATACAGTGCTTGTGGGCACTTGAGCGATGGCTCCTCTGCCAAGGATGTGCCATGTACTGCAAAGGTGTGAGAGACTTGACTTTATACCCTGTTTTCTCTGGTGCCATATATGGCACTGTGTATTATATCTTTCATTCCAGAGGACCCTGGTGTGCTTCTTTGATAAGTTCTTTCATTTCACATTAAAACAGAGACACCTTCAGGTAGTAAGGGAACAGCTGCATAACGCTCCATCAGCAACCTTTGGAAACCAGGTGGGGAATCTGGGTAGGGAGAATGTGTTCATAAATCAAATTTGGCCCTCGAGCACAGAGGCTGTAATTCGTACCCTTGGCAGAGTTTCTGTGGGACTGCATTTACTAAAATGGTCACAAGCTTCATTTTACTTCTAAAGAGAAACAGAAAAACTCTCAGTAACACTAAACCATTTAGCATCATTATAGGCTCATGATTTTATTCTAACTCTGACCAAATTCCTGGGGCCCTTGTTTTCAAAATTTCCTAGCCCAAGCTCTAGTCAAGCGCAAACCTGCATTCATTACAGAGCCTCCTGAGACCCCAGCTAGTGGTGGCACAGTGCTGGCTATGAGTTTAAGTCACGTTCTCTCTGACAGGACCCATTTCACATACGTTTGCCTATACAGGTGCTCTGGCAGCTTGGTATCTGTAGCTAAATACACAAAGTGCATAAGGTGCTGGTATGTCCCTTTCTGGGGACAGGAGTTGTGTGCTGATTTCACCATACACTGCTGTTCAAATCGTGAAGGTTTGGTTACTTTCAGACAACTTTGAAACCATGCCAGAGCTGTTAAATCCCTGCCCAGGGTTTCTCAGTGCTTGTCATGTCTGTGCTAGGCTTCAAGCACAATACTAAAATAATGTCCTCTGCATGGCAAACATATTCATTCAAACATTGTCATTCACTGCTTAATAAAGAATTCTTTCCGGCTGTCTGTTCCCTGCAAGTTTTCCTCTCTCAGCCCCTAAGGACAACAGTCCTGCCAAAGCGGTACCTTGCAAAGGAGTAAATGGCCTCTGCTGTCTCTGAAGATGGGTTTCACAAGGGCTTTTCACTTCATTTTACTTCCTTTCAGCTATGTGCTTATTTTTGCTCTGTAATATAATTACTGTCTGTAATATAATTTTCCTATTTTTAACTTTTTCTCTCTGTCTGACTTACATATTTTTAATATAAAATGAAGAATAACAGCACTAGATGATGGGGAAAGGTAGGTTTTGGTTACAAAAACTAATTAATTTTGGAAATATTTGGAACAATATTCCATGGTTAATATTTTTTTTTAAATATCAAATACAGATTTTCTTTTTCCTTTTTTTTTTTTAAATCTGCATTTTTGTGTTCTTCCCTAGATCTTGTAACAGAAATGTCTGCAATTACAACATGTTAGAGTATTAGTAAAAAGGCAGTAGAGTCAGGAAAGATTCCTCTACAAAGGCAGTAGAACCAGGAAAGATTCTTCTATAAAACCATAGATTTTTTTTCATGCCAAAAGCATTGCCCTTTCCTGTTTTTTGAAAATCCTGTGTTCCCTCTGATTCCCACCCCCCAGCAAACTGGGAGTGAAAGAAATGTAATCTTGGCTGCTGGGGTCCTGCCTGCAGCCTCCTGCCTGGGGAGCACCTTGCCCTGCCACACAAAGGAGAGCTGGTGTTTCTGGTAGGGGAATGCGAAGGGGGGCTGGAGTGCACTGGGAGGGAAACGTGCCTGGGAGCAGCTCCATCAGCTCCGAAACTCTACGTGCAGGAAACAATTGGCTGAACAGAGGCCACTGCTTCCAAATGCCCCGGCCCTTTCTCTATCTCCTGCTGCCAGGCAGCGTTGCAGATTTCCCCACCTTGGGAAATCTTATGCCTAGATAAGAAAACACTGGAAAAAAATGAGGAGAAAGTAAAAAATGAAGATAAAATACAAGTTTAAGGGAAGAGAATGGATAACCTTATGGGCTGTGTCATCCTGCTTATTAAATGAGAAATGGAGGATGAAAGGAGAAAAAAAAGGTGTATTTAGGCTGAACATTTCCATGAAGTAATGGCACTAAGATGATTTGAATTACCCAGAGGATGAATTTATCCTGATGTGTAAAATCTATTTCTACCATTATCACCACTAACCTAAGCCTATTCACAGATAATTACAGTCAAGTGCTTACACTGCTCTTACTCATCTGTTTTTCCCTCCTGCCCATTTAGTAAGTGCATCAGTTATGTATTAACGCTGGTATGCTGTGTCAAAGCAGCAAGAGCTTTGAAATTAGGCAGCAGGAGCAGAATGTAATATGACAAGAAAGAACCACGGAAATCTGTAAACAAAGGGTTGTAAAAATAGTAATTAGAAGTAGTTATGTTCTAGCAAATTAAGATCTTAGAGTGAAATAATTCGAAATTACAACAATGTGAATACAAATGAAGGTCAAATGTGGTAACTTTGGCTAATGCATGTTTCTAATTTTTGCATTACTTGG
Organism: Lepidothrix coronata; assembly: GCF_001604755.1. Lineage (NCBI taxonomy): Eukaryota > Metazoa > Chordata > Aves > Passeriformes > Pipridae > Lepidothrix > Lepidothrix coronata. The sequence goes on from NW_016690241.1 coordinate 199,011, forward strand.
AGCAAAACTGATCTGAACATGAAGAAAAGGCATTGCCTGTACCTGACTTAAGATGCTATTGAAATTCACAAAAAATTACCTTCTGCTGTACTGTGTGCACCTCCTGCACAGACACATTCCATAAATATTCTTCTCTCAAGCATGTTCTGGATAAAATTACTAATGTGTAGGTCCCATCTGCTTCCTTCCTCATCACATTACCTGGACACTGAGCAAGGGGTTCAGATGAATTCTCAGCTTCTGTGCAAAGCCAAGAGAGATCACTGGGAAGAATGCTATGATATCTGTCCAAACAGATATCTCTCGCCTCTGACAATGGGATTCAGGTTTAAAAGTGCTCCGTGAGTTCCACCACAGCCTCCCTCTTTCTTACAGACAGGGCTCTGCCCCTACCCTTCTGAGTAGCACCACTCAGGTCAGAGGCTCCTTTGGCTGTCATAATAGCTCTTGCCTATTTGTGGTTTTGTCTTGTCTCTGGAGGGGGTGGTTATTCTTCCAGTACCTTAACAAAACAATGTACTCAGAATTGAGTGTTTCAATCTGTCATTCTTCAGGAAGAAAAAAATATCTTGTTCCTGAAAATAAACAGAGATAATTTGAAAGCTTATATCAAGAAATAATAATCACATTTCACCAAACTGCAATAGTTCTAGAGGCTACCTGGAGGTGTTAAAATGTCTGCTGTAACTCTCCTCACTGAACTGTTTCTGAATTGAAAGCTTTTTCATCACATTATAAACATTTCATCAAGTTATAAAAACAACTGAGGTATCTCATAAATGTAAAAAGTCTTGAGTACTGAAACCCCCTTGTAAATAAAGAATGTGGCTGTGAAATATAATCCTTGGTGGGATTGGTTTCTCTCCTTTAGAAAGGACATTACTTTGAGACTGGCAAAAACAAAGTCAAAGCTGGAGATGAAGGGTGGTAAGCGAAGAAAAGACGAAAGTAATAAAAAATGTATACACAGGGGTTACTAATCTGCAATGACTGCAAGCATGTCTCACTGACTTCAGTTCTGAATTAATCATGCTATCTATACCAAGGTTATCTCCTTTTGTCATCATACATCAAGTACAGATGAGAAACACAAGTCAACCTGGTTCACCTAAAGTTGCTTCCAAATGTATTTAAAATCTTTAAAAGGTAGGAAGTGTTCTCTAATTCTTTGTATTCTTTATCAGTTATGTCCCATAAAAAATGTTACTGCTATTGATTTTTTAATCCTCTAATTCAAAGTTGAGGATTGAGTTTTGGGGTTTTGTATGTTTGTTTTTTCCATGGGGAAGATGTCCACAGCCTCTTGGAAATGATCCCATAAAGAACTGCGTGCTACTTTTTAAAAATAGCTGGTTCTATTCCTTCCATTAAAATGACAGAAGAAATACTCATCTTGTAACAGTGAAAGCAATTTTTAGAGTTATCCTTTGCCATCTCCAGTGGTAAAGCTGAGCTCTAGCAGAGGGAAGTCCTGCTAGCACAGAAGAGAGTTCTTTTGGGGTGGGTCTCATACTCAGGGTGTGCAGTGGGCTCTGGACACTGCCCCAAACATAGCACTTGGTCATCTAGATATGAGCAAGTAAGCAAGCTGCTGAAAGAGGTTATTTCTGCAGTGGTCAAAGCACATTCAACTAGGCATCTTATGCTGCAGGCTCTTCCTTTTCAGGGCATGCAGCAATTTCATATTAAGGTACATAACACATTATAATGCCCATCCCATGTTACTTTCAGCTGACTTGCTTTTAGACAAATACTTTTTATCAGTTGAATTACAAGAAAATTAGAAATAAGTAGTAGTTTCCAGTCACCATACATATGCCAGTTGTGTGGCCATCTATGCTTATCAGATATTTTATTTACTTTATTGCAACTCTGAAGGGTAAAAATAAGTAGGGTGCATACTTTTAAGTAGATAGAGGTACCTTTGTCACGTTTGCAGTCATGTGTCAGGTGTAGAAAGCCAGTCCAGAGTCCCTGGACTAACAGATATAAAGTTGTTTCATATATCAACAGCATTTTTGTTATCTAGCTGTTTAGCTCTCCCCCCTGCAAGCTCACCTCTCTGAAACAAAACATAGTATTTCCAATATGATTTGGACTTATCACCTCATTTTAATTCATCCATAAATATCCATGTGTCTGCATCCAGGCCTATCATACATTTCAAGGGAGGGGAGCATCACTGGCACTGATATACTGGGGATGTGCATGGTAAAGATTTCTCTTCTGTATCCCCACACAGAACCTGAGAGCAGGGATGTCATGACCTGCTGAGGAGGCAAACAGATAGCATGGCTCATGGCTGACTGTGTCACTGCCATGTGCTCTGGCTGGCAAAGAGCAAATTCCTGCTATTTGTGTTTAAGTAACCTAATTTATGGTATGGTTTCACGTTACGGCTAAAACTGGTCCAGCCAAAAGGAATGTTCTGCTCCTTTTCTTCTCTCTGCCTTCTGCTGCTGCTTCTTTAGGGTGCAGCCTAGTGATGGTACAGCTGCAGGGTGAATTGGTCCATTTGGCTCACCCCAGAAGACTAATCTAGCGGAAAAATTGATCTAGGTTTAAAACTCTGGGACAGCTGAATTGAACCACCTTGCTCCAGCAAGATACAGGGGGGGATGGCAGGGACACTGCACTTGGAGATGCTGCAGTGGCAAACAACCTTTCCAGCAGAAACCTACTGTTTAATAGGGTTTACTAAAATGTCAAGTGGCACCTAACCCACGGAAAGAAAAGGCCCAAATCTTAAAATTTTGTGCTTGTTTGATCTGATGGGAATCAGGAGACTGGGAGTGGATACCCAGGGTAGTTGCAACTGGGAGATAGTCTATTTGTGTTTCTAACAGAGATACTACTTAGCAGAGGGGATTCTCAAACTTCCCATACCATGCTTCTCTTCTAGAAGAGTTTTGAGGCTTCACATGTACCTACCTTTTCCAGTGTACCTTCTCTTCCCCTCTCCTCTGGACGGGGCACATCAGCCAGTTTAAGAAAGAAACAAAAAAACCTACTTCTGACTGGCCCTGGGAGGCCTCTCTCCCTTCTGTGACTGTACAGGTTGTCTCACCTAAAATTAGGCAGCATAAATAGCTCTCAATAGTCCAGGTCTGCATTACTGTGTAGGCACCTGACTTCAATGATTTGAATTAATTTGGGCATATAAATAAGACCTCAGTGATCTAGGCCTTAAGTGTTTGATTGCAGTGCTAGGAAAGAAAATTTGGAGTTTCTCGGTTAATTGTAGGTAGAATGAGACAGAGGTTTGGATATGGAACACTGTCTGTGACACCTTCAATTTGAGGGACTAGAAGCTTGCCTGAGTCCAAGAAGCCATGTATACATATGGGTAAGACTTGGGGCTGTAGGTAACACTTGTGGATGTTTGCAAGGATTTGATCTACGGAATTTCCCCTGCCTGGGACACAAGTCTTCATGAGGACAGATATATTTCCTTACTGAAATTGTCAGTAACTGATTATTCATGCTAATTTACAAAAGATAAGTGTTGTACTGTCACTATAGGTGCTCAGGCAAAGTGCAACCTCTTCTTTGTTGGGACAAAAGCTAAATAGCGTTATCCATCCTGTATTAACCTACCCTTAGTTTTACATGGGATAAACTGATGAATGAAGCCAAATACAATGAGATAGTGAACAAAAACAATGTCAAAATTTTTTTGCATTTAGTCAGTAGCCCAGGAATGAGAGCTGTGGTGGTTGTGGTGATGAGCCGGAGGAATGCTGCTGGTATTAAAAGCACTTCTCTGTGTCACACATTCCTGTATTTTGCAGGATCTGAAGGAATTAGCCTCAGGAAAGCTGAGAGTTTATTTCAGGTGGATAAACTCTGTTTTCTGGTCTTTTGGTCTGTGGTGGGAAACACTCATAGCAATTGAAGGAAAGATCAATGAGCTAGATAAGAATTTGTTATCTTCCAGATGGCAGGTTATGGAAGCAGAGAAGAGGGCTGCCTCTGTCAGGTGTAGGCTAGGAATGACAAAGAAATTTAACTCCATTCCAAAAATGTTAACCATATTGTTCACGCTCAGCAGTAAGAGGGCCTGTGACTGCTGTGAGATTAACCTTGTGACCCTGACAAGAGTTTAGACCAGCCTGTCAAAAGCATTATGCTTGAAGACAGTAATCATTCTTTATTAGGACAGTTACTTTGCCTGGTTTCTACTGCCCACCTATGAACTGCATTTTGGCTGCAGCACCACCTTTAGGAAATGGTGTGTAGTTTAATTATTAACCACAGCAGATTCCTAAAGGCTGTGCACAGCCTCTTCGGTGTGGTTTAATTTGCCCTTAAGAAGTAGTTTGAGGTAAAAATGTCCTTATCTGGTAAAGCAGTGATTTTCCATAGGGCTGTTATGGGATTGGTAGTAGACTGTAAATTATTTCAGAGTACGTAAATATTTTTATTAAAGGAAATTGGGAAAGTTTTACTTGTTATAGCTAAGTTTTTAGAATGGCTGTGCTTCTATTTATGGACATCAGTTTCAGATCAGACTGTTGGTACATCCCGTGAAAGACACTGGTTTGAAGAGCTGCAGCACTGAAACCATTGCTGCCTCGGTGGTCCGGAGAGGGGCTATTAGGTGGCAGTAAGAGCTCATACAGCTGTAAAAAGTGAGTGAGTTTTTGGGCCCAAAGGCTCTTCAGGAGGTTTGCAGAGTCATAAGCTGCTCCAGAGTGCTCAGCTTCAATAGCTGGATGGAGCTGTGGCTTCTCTGCTAAGTTTACAGCAAAAGTTACAGTAGTAATTGTTTCCCATTGTTGTGGGTTTTTTTTACATTTTCTGTTGACAAATTCTCTCAAAGATAAAGTGTAAAGTGATTTAGTATTTCATTCAATAGGCTGATTCACTAGAGTATTGTATCACAGTCATATTACAACATGTACTTGTAATGAATATGCATTGAACACTGAACAAGAAAATAATTTAGGCCATAGGATATATTCATTGTGGTCATAAAAAACAATATCAAAATATATGAAAAGCATTTTTTAAATGAGAAATACTTCTTTAATAATATAATTTCATATAGAAACTGATGCAGAATGCTTGCAGCCGCATCAGACCACTTACATAGTTTCCTGCAAACATCTGGATCCTTATTGCATCCACTTGTGTAACTTTTAATCTTTCTGACTGTTCAGGCTATGTGGATGCTGAGAGTTACATTTGGGAACATCATGACTGAACACACCTCCTGCTTCTTTTTTTTACCTTTATAACATAAAGGAGAAATACAAAGGACGTAATTTCTACTTCTCATGAGCACTGTGGTTGTTCATTCTAGTAAAGCAGTCTGCTTTACCACTGCTAAAACAGAAGTATTCCTCTAAGTTCCTCTTTCCTGGTTACCATGCCGTCCACTTTGAGGTGTTTGATTTATCCCTGTGTTTATTTCGATGGGGATGCTGTCGCTTGCTTTTTGCAATCAATAGGTGCTGCCAGCATGACAGTAATAGGGCATGTTCAGCTGCAGTCTCCCTTGGGACTGGCAAGTATCTCTCTCCTAGCTTTTCCGGACAAAAAGCTGCAGCAAAGCCATTCATCTCGGGGTACGGGCATTACACCACAGGGGGAGGTGCAGAGTTTTTAATGCATGAAGTCACTGCCATTCACAATGAACTAATGAAAACACTGTCTTTAGCTATGTTTAAAATCCCTTGGATGCCTGTGTGTGTGCGCGCGCGCTGAGAGACAGATAATTGATACTGTGAGGTCTTTGATACCTTTTTTCAATGAGGCTAATTGTCTCTGCATAATTTTTGGACAGGCCTGCAATAGCGATATTTGGTTGCTGCCCAGGATTAGCATGTTTAGCAATAGAAGAAGGAGAAAAAGAGAGAGATGGCATCCAGTACCTAGGTGATGGGCCCGGCTCAGTGACATGCATCTGAATAAGACATGCCTATTTAACCCTAGAATCATTTTTCTAGCTAATCATGGAATGTGCATGACATTTGTTATTACTGACATTATAATGCATCCATTCACACTACGAGAACTGCTAAGCTGTTCCCACTGAAAGTAATGGAAGCTTTGTATAAGCTGAAGAGAAGCAGAGTTGGGTCCCACTAGAGCAGGTCAGGAAGCTTCTCTACTCAGCTTCATTTTTAGAGCGCTGGATAACTGAAGCAGAAGCCCTTCTGATGCAGTTTTGGTAGGAGCATGTTGGGCAGACTTAAAGTTATATGCTTTATATTCATCTCTATTTCCATATTATAAGGTTGCTTTAAGAGTATTTTGAATTTCTTGGCTTTCAATAATGTAGTTTTATTTGATTTTGCTTTAATTTTGTTATGGAGAACATTGTAATTCAGTGTTCATTCCCATCAGAAGCACTGTGTGATCACGAAATCACCTCAATGCATGGCAGGTAAGCTAGAAGGCTGAGGGAGCAACGTTGGCCCTCATCCTCTTGGAATTAAGAAGAGTTCTTCCATCTGCATCCATAAGCTTCTTGTCCCAGTTTTGTCACCGACAGTGACCAAAGTGCTAGCCATATAGCTTGCTGATTTTGCACTAGGTAAAAAACATCTTTGGTGCACTTGACTCGCCTGCCTCTTAGAAGTGCTACAGAAATGCCTGAGATAATTTGACAAGGTCCCAGTACTGAAAGACACAAATGGGAAGACACATGGTCCAAAACATTAGACACTTAACTCACTGATGCATATATGCATGTTCTGGCACCCTATATATATATTTGAAAAACTGGGCCAGAATGTGCTAGGACAAGATGTCAGTATTAAAGCACTCTGTAGTTTGCAAATAGGTGTGGAACTGGGATGCCTTTGGTTCCCAGGCAGGAGTTTTCTCAGTCCTACTTGGAGTTACATATTAGTTTGCTGTTGCACAACCAAAGAGCACTGTAAAGATTGTTTTGAACACTTCGTATTTTCCACTTGCTTTTTTTTTTAAATATCCTTTGAAATACCTCTATCAGTTTCTTGTTGAGAACAGAAACTAGGCTCACAGAACAGGCACATTTCTGTTGTTTCTCAATCAATCTGGCATGTGAATGATCTGATGCTGAAATTTTCATTAAACTCAAGGTGGTGTTAAGGAATTGATTAGTCCCTGCAATGCCCTGATGAGTTCTATTTCTGCGCATTATGTAACTCAATTTAGGCATCCATCTAATAAATGGATTTTAAATGTAACGATAACATTGCCATCTCTTGTTTTTATCTGGTGGCAGACCTCCAATTCCTCTCTCAATATTCATTACCCGTAGAACTCAGCAAAGCTCTGGGGACGAGAATAATGTTTCTTAACATTTACACAGTGTTAGGTTTACATCAAGTCATGACTCCCTGGAGCCTAAGCCTCTAATCAATATGAACTCATATCTCTCAATTCTACAATGTGGTAGAATTAGTTGAATTATTGAAGACAGTGGATAAGAGTTCAGATGTGTGCATAGCTGGGATATGGATCTGAGAGTTCTTCTTTCATACTGTGCAGCACTCTTTTCAGTCCCATACCCAAGCATCAAGAAATAAAAATATTCTGAATAAAGCCTCCTGACTGTATGCCAGAGGTCCATGTGAGTAAGGCTGACAAACTGATAGGAACACCTGAGTGCTGTCCACTGAAGAGCTCCTGCCACACTTCAGACAGGGCTGTCGTAGAACAGAATAGTTTGGGTTGGAAAGAACCTTAAAGGTCATCTAGTCCAACCCCCCTGCAATGAGCAGGGACATTTTCAACTAGATCAGGTTACACAGAACCCCATCCAATCTGACCTTGGATGTTTCCGAGGATGGGGCATCTGCCACCTCTCTTGGCAACCTGTTCCAGTTTCTCACCATCTGTACTGTAAAAAAAAATCTTCCTTAGATCTTAACTGAACCTACCCTCTTTCAGCTTAAAGCCATTCTCTCTTGTCCTATCACTAATGCCCTTGTGAAAAGTCCCTCTTCAGTGTTCATATAATCCCCTTTAGGTACTGTAAGGTTGCTATAAGGTCTCCCTGGAGCCTTCTCTTCTCCATACTGAACAATTCCATCTCTTTCAGCCTGTCTTCATAGGGAAGGTGCTCCAGTCCTATGATCAACTTAGTGGCCATTCTCTGGGCTTGCTCAACAGGTCCATATCCTTCTTGTGTTGGGGGCCCCAGAGTTGGATGCGGTACTCCAGGTGGGCTCTCAGCAGAGTGGAGTAGACAGAATCACCTCCCTCAATCTGCTGGTCACACTTCTTTTCATAGAACTATTAAGGATGGAAAAGATATCCTAGATCATCTAGTCCAACCTTCCACCAAATACCACCGTGCCCACTAAACCATGTCACAAAGGATATGATGCAGCCCAGGATACTGTCTCTGGAGTAGTAGCATCAGTGAAGGAGAGGAGGTGAAATATGGCAGTGGAGGTGCAAGCCAGAGTGAGGCAGCCTTTGTAGGGGCCAGGCAGCCCGCCCTTTGAAGTCATGGAACAGTTTCCAAATGGCATTTGTGCCCCTGGCTTGGTTTGCATACACATGGCATTACCTCATCCAACAAAGCCGCCGTCAGCCAGGGCTGCACAATGGTGGGGGCTGGCTGTGCCCCATGGGGGGCTCCCAGTTGCCCTGGGAACGCCGCATTCCAGCATCAGCTGCTAATGTGCAAAGCATGCTGCTGGGGGCTGGCCCAGGCAGAGCATGGGAACATTCTTGCATACTTTATGAGACAGAAACAAACCGATTTTCAACAGAACAACAGCCAGGCATAATCCCCCCACCCCTCACCCCACTGCCCACCCCTCTGAAACCAAAGCACTCTGAACCTTTGTGTGAGAACTAGGAGGTTCATTTCCAGGGTGTTTTGCCAATAAACCAAACCAAAGATGTGTTCTGATCCAAGAGTGAAATTTCCATTTCTCTGGAGATGAATGGTCTTAGCGTTGAATCTCTAAAGTGTCATTTCCTACAGTCTTTTAAGCCAGGGCACCCAGGCATCCTTGGCCAGACCCTCCTGTGGAAAGTTAACACCTGGGACAATTGGAACACTGTCTGACCTAACTCCATGAATCAGCTTTCTGCCTTCCTCAAGCCTCTTTCTATTTCTCTGCAAGGACAGCTTACCACAGGGAAAAATAGCATCAAAACATGACTCAGTTGTCCCCAGAGCCCCTATCCATGTTGAAGCAGCCTGCTTATTTACCACAAGAAAGTACTTCTGGATATCACCACAAAGGTTTTGTGGGGGAAAAAAAGCGAGATCATGGAAGGCAAAATGGCACTGAGGACAACTTCTCACTGCAGGGTTCACTGAGTGTAAGTGGATCAATATGTGCGTGTGTGGGGTTCTCACGTTATCCCCCACTTATGGGCAGAGCTGGCTTCAGCAGAGGCAAAACTGGTTCATCTTTGTTTAAGAAGATGCTAAATAGTAACTTTATTGAGTAATTCAAGGCACAACCTCCATGTCTCTGTAGCACATGGATGTAACAGAAGGAACACTGATGTGATCTTGTTAGCAGAATGCCTTAGAGAGCCCAGTTTTTATGCTGTTCATGGACCTCTAACTATTGAAGGTGTCCACATGCAGCAGAGTTACTTGTGGTTTTTTTCTTCTACATGCAGAAAAACATACAATATCACCTGTGTTAGGCAAGCTGCAGGTGCCCAGCACAGCTCACATCCTTTCACACTGAATTACTTCAGATTCCCACTGTGCTTGCTTCAAAAAGCATGTTTAGGAGAAGTGATGGGCAGGGTCTGTACAGCTGATTTGTAGTTGATGGCCATTGGGGATGCAGGTTCAGTCTGCCACGGACAGGTTCTCAGATGCTGCAAATCAGTGCTTGTTGATGTGACTACTGGAAATAAATTTAGTGACAGGCTTTTGCCTGCTGGTAATCCAGTAAATAGTGTTTGTTCCTAAACCAGGATTTTAAGAGACAGCTAATTCTGCAGCAGTAGGTGGCAAGCTCTTTAAAGGAACATCAGTTTCAAATCTCTCTGTCTCATCTATGCTGTGCTGGTGCTAATAGCTGCATGCTGTACACGAGGCTCTTTTAACTAAAGATTTGAGAGAAGGTTTGCTTTTGTCTTCCCAGTTTGTTTACTTTGTAAACATGGTGTTATGCACTGTCAGTTCAGCTATTCCACCCCCTGCAGTCTTCTTCTGGAGATTCTTTATATCTTGCTTTCACATGGCATCTGAGGAGAGAAACTGCTGTGCCGTATGTCTGTAAAACTACTGTTACAGTAGGCGGGATAGTAGATAGAGCACTTACTGCTACTTCACTTTTTAAAAAAAAAACACTATGTGGTGTGAAGATGCAGCATTTTTGATCTAATAAGAACTCTAAAGCTGGATTTACAACATCATCAAGCTATGGCCTGGATTCTTCTTAGGGCCCTGAAGAATCTGGGGACACGTCTAGTAAATCTCTTCCAACTCTAGTTCAGTGCTTTCAAACCATGTTGGTCACGACTGAATACTGCTATTGTTCTTCGCCTTCTGACACGTCTTCATCCAGTTGATCCTCATTTGAGTGGTTGCACATGTCTTTGCAGTCTGCCTTCCCCATGATGGAAGGATTCCTGAGCTGTGAGAGACCAAGCCTGGCCGTTTGTAGCGGTAGACAGATGTCCTATAACGAGTCTGGAAGCAGTCCAGCAATGTTTATACCGAACTGAATTTGAGTTGGCAGTTTCAGATGTCCTTGCATCATGTTCCCCATCGTGTCTGATTCTGTTCCCACGGGTGAAGGCAGACCCAAAATTTATCTTGCAGTGTTCACAGCACTCCCCAAAGAAAAAGGACAAGTAGCATGCAAGGTGAGCAAGTCCGCCAGGATGTCTGCCCCCAAGCACATTCAGTCTCAAGAATTTATCCTGTTCAAAGTACAAACAGTGACCAAAGTCTCCATCTGCCAGTCCCACTCCCTGACTTCACAGGGATATCTCCACACCCACCACCTAAGCCACAATCAACAAAAACATGGTATCTTTCAAAGAGTGTATGTTTGCATTAAGAAAAAGGAAATGGCTGGAGACATCTCCCTGATTCTTACCATCAGGCAAAATCTGTTCCTAGGCCACAAAGAGGGAAACATACTGAAGAACACATTTTCTTCAGAAAGCATCTTTATGATGAGCATCCCTTCCACACTGACTGTGGGAAAGCACACAGGGGTTTTCAGCTTGAAGCCCTTCTGCTCACCATGACCTTTTTGTCTGTCCATTGCTGCAGGAACAACTACTACTTACTATTCAGAGCTGACCAACCCGTGCAGCCCACCCCAGAGCTGGAGCTGCTGGCTGTGGCAGCTGTTGCATTTGTGAAGTCCAGCTTTGACTAAAGTGCTGCAAGGAGTAGTGACAGATAGCCCAGAGAAAGCCCACCAAAATTTAGAAGCTGGTTTGCTTAACCGTGTGTGTAAATGTCACAGCATTTCTCTGCATGGAGAGATTGGGTTGGGCCATTGCTGAGCTCTTTACTTTATGGCAAAGTTATTACTGAAGGGCTTGGCACTGGGCTGAAGGGCTCAGTAAAGGAGGCAATCCCACCAATTCTGGGAAAAGCACCACTCCACAGGTGAGGGTAAATGCACTGTTGCTGAAAGCATTGCACAAGCACATCCCTTCTTGGCAAATAAAAGCCCATGTTTATCGCACTCTCTGGAATTTTGTAATATTTAAATCTCCAGTTCATGTAGCAGGGTCTCTGATATTCCTGAGCTGCTGACTAAAGTAAATCCCAAACAGATTTTGTTTGGCTTTCCCATGGCTCAGTAGTCCCCAAAAGGTGTTTTTATTATTTTAAGTATTAGGCATGTGCATGGGAAAGAATTTTGTTAGTTTAGCTCGACCACTCCCTAGGAGTTTTCTCGTCTCTCTCAGCGTCTCTTTACCCTCAGGCTGCTCACATCTTTCAGCAGATCTCACTACTGGACTCAGCAGCTCTGCTCTTCATTCCCTAGCTTTCCATGCAAATCCTGGCAGGGCTAGGCACCCACTACTCTCACCAGGCAGGGGGAACCCATGGCCTTTCACAGGGAAGGGGTTGCTCTTTTCAAGGGCAGAGACTGTAAAGGTGAAACTAGTGGTCAAACGTAAAAACCAGTACAAAGTTGTACACTACCTGGATGCCAAACAGATTTCAGACTCTGTCTCAACTAGCATGTAATTAATATATAAGCCTTATGCTGGCCTTCTGCATAGTAGTGAAATCCATTGCTTGTCCTGCATTCCAATCCACTGCTTCTTGCTTGTTCTGTCTGAATAATAACAGTGCAGTGTAGTGTTTTTCTCTGTCTAAACAGCACGAAGACAATGCTGCATTTTACACCATGTGAAGTTTTCCCCCAGTTTCTGAACAGAGTGGGAGGTGAGCTGCAATGAAAGGCGCAATCAGACAAATTCAAATTGGAAATAAGGAGCATGTTTGAACATTCAAGAACATTCAGGTAAAAGCTATCAAATACTTCTGCAGCAGAAAATGTTGTTCAGGAGTTCCTTAAGGTCTGCAGGAATCTAATATACTGAAATCGTTTGTGAATAATGTAAGAAGAGATGACATAGGCAAACGGAATATTGCAAACAAATTCCTTCCTATTTGCATTTAATATTGTTTGTATTACTTGAAAGTTATACCTCAATTCAGCAGAAAGCATCCTGCTGATTTTCTCCTGGGCTTCAATAGCTTGTCAGTCATTACACAGGAAGCCAGAAGCTGCCCTCAGTCCCACTGTCCTTTGTTGGAGCTGGCCAGGTTCACAAGATGGGCACAAAGATGAGGCTACTCTCTTTTGTTGAGTATGTTCAGGTGCTCTTTTCTCACCAGACTACTACTGTGACTTTGTCTTCTGTTAGCTGGAAGTGCAGGCTCTCATAAGGCTGAACTGATCAGGTCAGGCAGAACAAAGAGTAAATGTGGGTGAAGTGATTAGATGCAAGACACAGCAGAAAAGAGGTGGATCTGTGGAAACACTGGTCCTCAAGTGTCACTAGTCAGTGTCTGCAAGATTATTTGCAAAAGGTGAAAGAGGCAAAGAAAGAAAATGCCACTTGTATGGTATTACTGGCAAAACAGCCTCAGATCAGGGAATTTCTACTTACTTTATTGCCAATCAACAGAAGCTTCTAATCATTGATTTGGATACTGAGAATAAGAAACCATGAATAATTAAGCAAACACTTGGGTAAGCAGCTTTCTTGACTCTTTCCCAGGCACAGCTTCAGCTAAACACCTTTTCTCTCTCCTTCCTAGTGTCACCTCCCCTTGTTTTTGATGTTGGTTACACTGAGTAATCCCAGAGGTTGGGGCTGTACACGTACTGGTTTTAGTCTGCTGCTTTACCATGCTTCTCACTGGTATTCCATCTGTCGTTTTTATTGGTTTTCCACTCTTCTTCATGCTTCTAACTGTTTTGCCTGATGGCCACAGTCCCTCAGACTTGTCCTTTCCCTGGTGTTGATCAGCCATAGACACAGTCCCACATGGGTCTCCCTGCCCACTCTGGGTTGCCCGTGGTCTACAGGGTGCTTCCTTTTAACATGGAGCTCTTTCTTCCAAGAGTGTATCCCCAGCTCCATGTCTCCACAATTATCTCTCTCTTCATTTGTCTCCCTAAAAATGTTCTCTGCATAACTCCCACTGCAATGGCTGCTGGTCTTCCTGAAATACATCTGAGCTGGGATACTGTGGAATCCCCTGCCTCCCTGGCTGCAGCTCTGCTGTGTAGTGGCCACCCATACTGGTTTCAGAAGTGGCTGGACCCAGTTGTGACTGTGACTGGGCAGCTCATGGCTTTTCTCCACACAGGTCCCCACCACAGCCCCACTGCTGAAACCCAGCCATGCATGCTTCATGAATGGGGAAACACATCTTCAGTGAGACTGAGAGATAAATTACTTTTTTTCCCAGGGAATGGACAGACAGTGGAAAAGGAATGCAGCATGCAAAGAAAGCATGCAATGAGTGAAGGTATAGTTGAAATTAATCTTTCCTTGTATATATAAACATTTACTCCTCCTTGTATAATATAGAAATATTCAGTAAAATGGAAAAGTAGCACTTTGAAAAGGCTACCCCAGAATTCTTGCTGTAAAGTATAAGGCTTATGTGGTATTAGGGAACGATAAAAGAACAGGAAGTAGATGTCTTCCTTCCAGTGGTGGTCCCTCTTTCTCCTGCCAATTTTTATTTTCCATGCATTTTCTATACTGATTCAAACACCAAAGATCCTACTGCAAATGATTCTACTGTCATGTGCCATTTATGTTTGACTCCTGACAGGGATGAAAAGGCGAAGAACACCTTGGGCCTGCTGCACGAATCCCAGATATCCCTGCTCTGGTCTCCACCTTTTGCAGAGGGATTGCCAAGGGTTCTCATGGTCCTGAGGGGAAGGAGAGGGAGGATCCATCACAGGCTTGATCCAGACTTTTAATTCCTCACCTGAGTGAACAAGTTTGACCTGTCTTCCTAGCAAATTTCCTACGTGAATGATAGTTTTTGTGACTGTTGCCAAAGTCCTAATTTTGCAGTGCAGAATTGCTTTCTAGGACTGAAAGACCTGTAGGGATTGTTAGCACGGGATCAGTACCCTCCTGGAATGGGAGCATCTGACCAGATTCCTCAAAATAGCTTTAAAAAGTGATTTTGTTCTTACAAATCATCATCCACGCATAAAAAGCCACATCACCAAAGCCAGAATATTGTCAGTGAAGTGGCTACAGCAATCCCAGCTGATATGGTAGAGGGCTTTTGCAATAAGACTTGCAGTAATCTCTGTCACATTTCTCCCATTTCACTGCTCTCATACTAGCTTGTGAAAAACAGCCCACATCAGCTTAAAAGCCTTTCCTACATCACAGGATTGCTTTTCCAATTCTTTTTTTAAGGATTAATTTAAGAAGTTTTCTATGATTGCCATAAAAATAATGGAATGAGAAAAAGGTGTTGTTACCTTGGCTGTAAATCATCCCAGGGATGCTGATGTAATTACCTGCCTTTTAGACTTTCCTTCCAGGGTTTGTGATACAATCAGAGGGCCTGGACTTGTTCAATCCCCACCTGGTACAACCTAGCTATGCTTGTGATTGGGTTAGTTCACCACAGAGCAGAGCTGCAAATCATAGATCCAAACTGCCATTGCATTCTCTGTTGGGAAAATAGAACACAAAGCCCCAGAGAGTATGGAGCAGCCCTGGGATGGGCTTTCAGTGAGCTCTGCAGACCTCTCTGATGCAGAGATCAGAAATGCCCAAGGAAGTTGGGTGCTTATCTTGGGCTGCAAATTTTATTGCAAGTTGAGCTTCTCATGGAAGTCAAGGCTGCTTTTTATTCACTCTTGCCTCAGGAAGGACAGCATCAAACAAATTTATTCTTGCAATTTTGCTTTTTTTTTTTTTTTAATTATACCTCAGAGTTTTAATCTGTCCCTTTATAGGGATCCTTCTCTGCATCTTCCCTCAGGTAACAAAATATGTGATCAAGGGTAAGTGTTACTTAGCTTTAGCCCTCTAAAATTTAAGCACTTAGTCTGTGCTACTTATCTGCATTTTTAATCAATGAAGACAAAAACCTCCTCCAAAGAGCAACTGATCCTATGCTAAAATAGCATGTCTAACATATGTGGGAAGAACCATCCTTTTGAGGTGCCTTTAATGTTGTATCCACTGACTGTAGATGAAGCTCAGATAACTAGATTAACTGGAGGGTAAGATGTGTGGAGCAATTGTTACTGGCCTGCAGCTGAAGGATGCTTAGGGATATGGTAGCACTTTAAGCCAAGGATTTCACCTTATATAAAACATTATAATAAATAATTACTTTCAAGCCTTGTGCTTAGTATTTATGAAAACTTAATTATTTTATGAAGTTTAAAAACTAGTATCACTCAGTTGCTTTTTAAAGATTTTTGTATAAAGTTTAGATTTTGCAGAAGTGGAAGAAAACAGTTATTTTTATAGTTGCAGGCCTGAAAAAAGCCAGGTAGGTATTTCTTCCTGCTTCATTATGATTCATACTTTATCAGTGGAGCTGAAGAGAGTCACAACTGTTCCTGGCTGGAGAGAATATCTGTTGCTCAAAGCCCACAGCATGGTCTGTATATTATTTATGTATTCACATATTTAAGTAGAGTTGTAAGTAAGTTTTAATGAATTAAAGAAATACCTATGGTATGACCACTGAGAACATGGCCAATATCTATACAAATCACTGCTGTCCCTAAACCCTCTTTGCATTCAATGTACAAGTTAACCTCTTCTTGCCTCACAAGGAGAGATAAGTCTTAAGCTACATATCCTGTTTAATGGAGAAGTTTCAAGACTTTCTGTTCCCCTGTCTTTTGTTTGTTCTTCAAATCCTAAGATGAAAGCCTCCAGCGCAAGTTGCCCGCTGTGCTCGGCCCCAGTACCTGTTCAGTGAGGTCAGGGCTACGTGTGGTCGGGAGCAGCGCTGCTGGGCACTGGCATCCTGCCAGCAGAAAACAGATGCATCCCAAGTAAGCTGAGTGTGAGAGGCTTTGTCACAGCTGTGGGATGTCCCCTGGGTGAAATCCTGCCTTACTCAGTCTGGAGAAAATCTTGCTGATGGCAGATGGGCCAATGAGGCCTCGAGGGCTATAGCTTTTCTTGCAAATTAAGGATGCCCAGGGCTGTCTTCTGCCCCTGGAACTGACTGGCACAGTCTGGAGATGCCCAAACTGCTCAGCTCCTTGCATGCTGGACTCAGAAGTTGCCTAGGAGAGTGCTTATAAGCCCACAGTGCCGGCAGCAGAGCTGCAGCTCTGAGCCTTGCACCAGTGTTGGTAGCCTGACTGAAGTTGAAATTTAAAAATAATAAGGAAGTAGACAAAAAGACATGTAATAAAAACACCCCATCAACTTTCTGATTTTCTTTGGAGATGATCAGATAATAGACAAGACAACTAATTTGTGATACCAAAGTTTTGGTTGCCTTTGTTGAGAATTGAACTCCTTCGTTATCTGTAGTGCTTCAAAAGAGCCTACATGATTCCCAGGCCTACATGTGTGTTGAAGCACACAATTTTCAAGCTTCTGAGTATTTAAATCTAAATCCTTGGAGCCTCACTGGATTTATGCATTTGTTAATATGACAATTATTTGGATTGGGGTTATCTCAGCTGCTTGTCATCTGGCAGGTGTGAAAGCTCCTGTCACTAACATTGCGATAACTTTTCAGATACCAAGCAGTATAAAAATACTGAGGCTGTAGTCAGAACAGTTTCTGAGCAAGTTATGTTCAAGGGCTGGTGCATCACGTCCTGTGAATCCAGCATTTGAGGTGGTGCAGATGCTCAATCAGAAGGAGGAGGAAGATGAGAGCAGCGTCTGAATGTGCTGGTCAGGAGAAGCCAAATGAGGTATGAAACTTGGCTTTGAGCTTTTCCTGTCTCGTTATATTTGGGAATAGGCTGAGATCCATTGCCAGGCAGGGCAGGACTGAGGGGAGCTGGAGACTAGTCCTGCTGCAGGAACTGAGAGCCCTTGAGGGGACTCACGTGGGGTCCTGGGCCATGGACAGGGTGGGGAAGCTGTGGGAGGGCTGAAATGAGATCTGACTGTGTGTTGTCGTTTAACCCCAGCCAGCAACCAAGCACCACACAGCTGCTTACTCACTCGCCTACCAGCAGGATCAGGAAAAGAATAGAAAGGGTAAAAGGCAGAGAACTCGTGGGCTGAGATAAAGACAGTTTAATAGGGAAAGCAAAAGCCATGCACGCAAGCAAAGCAAAACAAGAAATTAATCCACTGCTTCCCAAGGGCAGGCAGGTTTCAGCCATCTCCAGGAGAGCAGGGCCCCATGATGTGTAACTGTTACTTGGGAAGTCAAATGCCATCACTGCAAACATCCCTCCCTTCCTCCTTCTTCCCCACACTTCATATACTGAGCTTGATGTCATATGATATGGGATATCCCTTTGGTCAGTTTGGTTCACCTGTCCCAGCTGTGTCTGCTCCCAAACTCCTATGCAGCCCCAACTTCCTTGCCAGTGTGACAGTATGAAAAACAGAAGAGGTCTTGGTTCTGTGTAAGCCCTTCTCAGCAATAGCAAAAACATCTCTATATTATCAACCCTGTGTTCCTCACAAATCCGAACACATCCCCATACTAGCCACTGCGAAGAAAGTTAACTCTACTCCAGCCAAACCCAGCACACTGGGATAAGTAGAACTGGCAGTACCTCAGCTCTACATCCCTGAAACCAGCACTCCCTCAGTCCTTCATGACAGATGGTGAAGGAAACACTAAAAAGCCATTGCAATGGTCATTGCAGGTACTGCAGGTTACACCTTACAGCAGGTCCTTGGCATATACACTTCTCCCACCTGGTTCTATGCTGTGTAGGTGTAAATAAATTCTCTCTATATATTTAAATTTCCTATAAATTCTCTCCTTGGTTACACATGGCCTCTTCACAGATGCAGCTACAGGACCACAACTGACAAAGAAATAACTAAAAAATTTTGTGTTTAAATATGTTAGAAAAGTCACACAATTTAGAAGCCAGAGATAGAGTCTGCTGAGGAAACTGCACCGCTAAATTCCTCTGGGAGTCTTACAGGTGTAAGACATGGTCACCCACAGATTTCAACTCTAGTCTAAGGAGTTCAGAAAGATGTGTAAGAAGTCTGAGCAAGAAGCTCAGACCTGAATTTTGTCACAATTGTAGTCTTCTTCCCCTCCCACCCCCTTTTTTTACAGCACAGCTGAAGATACAAATATTTTTCCAGTGCCTTCACTGAAGGCTTTTCTGTTCCACTTCTCTCCACAGACATCTGTGATTTGTGCCTGGCAAAGGGCTGACACATTTCACAGTGAACAACACTCTCTGGGGCTGCAGTGGAAGAAAAGGAGAGAAAAAAAAGTAGCTTCTGCGGAATGAAGAGAGATTGCTGACAGCTGGTGAGATCTGTGTGAGCAAGGATTGGGCTTTGTAAACCTGTGAGCCAGCCAGTCACCCCGATGTGCCTATGCATGCTGTCAAGGGGGAGGATGTATCGACTCAGAAGTACACCCTGTCTTTGGTGCCATCCTAGTCTCTCACACAGGTCTCCTCTGTCTTCATTCCCACAGATGTCTACACAGAATAGCACAAATGCTTTCTCTTCAAAGGCTCACAGGGAGAGGTAGGGGAGCTGAGCGTCCCACCTTCTCCACACACCCAACCCCAGGCTTGCTGTAGGAGTCAACAACGTCATGCCAGGGCCAACACCATGCTCTGGTGGCACTACACTGCGGTGACAGCCTCCTAAGGTCTCCTGGCAAATCTAGTCATAAGACCAGTACTTTAAAGCACTAATACACATCCAATTTAGTCAGAAACTCTGTTGTTATAATTAGAGAGAGTGCACATTCCGTGATACAGCCATGCCCGCATAGGAGTTCTTGGCCAGCACAGTTGTGTCTGTCAGGGAAAACTGTTCTTCACACCTTTGACAGATGTATCATTGCCAAGCAGAAGTCTGTTTTGTAGACCTGGCCTTGCTCTGTCCTTCATGTTTGAAATGTGCTTTGAGAACCACAGGTATTTTTCACACAAGATAAGAAAGCAGAGGAGGAGGCTGAAACAATGGCCAGTTGTTTTCCACTCAGGACAGTATTGTTCAGTGGGTTTATCTTATTGGTATTTTTATCACATCACCTCTCAAAGGTATCTGTACTACTTGCAATATCTCAGGAAAAAATAGAAGAGACGAACTTGAAAAAAGGAAGGTTGGAGTCAATTAACCCATTCATCTATGGGACCGGGTGGCCCAGCTCCTGCTTCAGCAACTCTGTTCTCAATGATAAACTTCCCAGCATTGAATGAGCAATGGGCAGTTGAGCTGTGCTGCAGTGCTGGGGTTGGCAGAGAGTGTCCCAAAGCAGTGCTCCAGCCTTGGCAACGACAAGTACACAATTGGTGTCTGTGAGGATGAGCACTGAAGCAAACTTGCCTCTCACTGGCACTCTGAATGCTGTTCCATGTTTAAATAACTGGTGGACCAACAAGAGGAAACAAATCCCAATTATTCTGCATTGCCTTTGCTGTTTGTGCTGTGCCTGATATCCATTTCAGCTATTGGAGGTGGAGGGAAGGAAGAAGATAATAAGGAATAAAGAAGTGTAATAAAATGCCAGACAGGCACATTACAGAAAGAGAACAGGGAAAGCATAGCCACCTTGGGTACAATAAATCTTATCTTTAAATACTTTAAGCAGCTTTCTCACAATGATGGATTCCTTGGAGAGACTTAAACTAGAATTGATAGTTAGGGAACTACAATCCTAATTTTAAATGAGCTCTTAAAAGCAGAACTAAAGCCCTATCTGTATCAAAATTCAAACTGAACCTAGGAAGGCAATGATATATGACTCTAGGGTGACTTGGTAGCCATATATTTTCAACAATACTGTAAGCAGCAGGAGGTTAGAATGAAGTAGCCTCTGATGGTGTTGGCATGCTGGCAACAAGTAGAATTATAGGAAATCTGATGCCAATACTTGTCAGTCTTTGGGAGCAAAATATATGTATATACTTCAAGACAAAAAAAATACAAAAAGGAGACATTTAATAGACACAGTCCCATACTTCCCTGAGGTGAATTCTGATACAGAATACATTCTCTATCTTACATATACACAACCGTAATGCTCAAATCATGTCTGTGTCTGATTGTATGTTGTGACCTTTCCTATTCCAGTAACAAACTTAAAGGAAAGTGATGAAAAACATTAGACAGGTGAGCCAGCACACTGCTGTGCTAGGAGAAACCATCTCTGCTGCAATCATATAGAGCTAAAAGTTCCCTCTGTGAGATCTGGGCTGGGTCTGACCTTGGGAGCCCAAATTCATCACTCCCATCAGCATTGGGAGTGGCACCTGTTACAGCTGTTCCTAGCTTCAGCTGCCTGCTCCCACTTTTACTGGAGAACATCCCTTCCTCTAGGGCAGTGGCAGGACAGATACTGTGCTGGTTGCTCAGCTGGCACTGCTCAATCTCTTTTAATAATGATTGACTGAATTTTGATTGGTGAACAGGGCAGTTCAGCACAGAACAGGCTACCTGTTCTGCCAGCTCTCCTTCTATGGGAACTTTGATCAGCAAGAGATTGGGACAGGCTCTGGCAGCTTTTATCGTCGTATCTAACAACAATGTTCTGAATGAGAGG
Source organism: Lepidothrix coronata (assembly GCF_001604755.1). Classification (NCBI taxonomy): domain Eukaryota; kingdom Metazoa; phylum Chordata; class Aves; order Passeriformes; family Pipridae; genus Lepidothrix; species Lepidothrix coronata. The sequence continues at coordinate 220,153 of NW_016690241.1, forward strand.
TCAAACTCTCTGATTGGGCCACTATGAAGGGTATTGAACTTTACATGCGATCACAGCAGTGGGGCTGGAAAACAGCTACAGGTGGTTACATCTTGAACTATAGCAGCTTTATCTGACAATGGGTGCAAATCTGAGCTATAAGTCCCACTACAGGTAATGCATTTTTTATTATAGGCTTTAACTGAAATATGGGTAAGACTCATGAGGTGTGACTTTTGAATTCTTCAAAAGACTTTCCTTCTCAAACTACAAAAACTCTCAAACAAACAAACAAACAAACAAACAAACAAAAAAAATCCTGTGTGCTTAGGGCTACTTTTTTATGAGATCTGCAGATCTGCATCAGATGTCACAGGTGCCGGCTTACATGGGGTCTTTAGTTGATTCACGGTTCAAAGACATATAGTTCTCTTTCACAACTATGTAAGAAGTTTGTGAAATTTCTATTTGGGGCTCAGAAGGAGGTTTTGCCACAATATGGGCAACTTGTGGGCAACTTTTCCAGCACTCTTCACACCTACATAGTCATTGCCAGTACATCTGAACAACTGTTCGGTCCTCAACAAAGGTGTGTTGGGGGGCAAGGGGGAATGGTTTTAAACTGAAAGAGAGCAGGTTTAGATTAGATATTACGAAGAAATTCTTTACTGTGAGGGCAGTGAGGCACTGAAACAGGTTGCCCAGAGAAGCTGTGGATGTTCAAGGCCAGGTTGGATGGAGCTCTGAGCAACCTGTCTACTGGAAGGTGTCCCTGCCCATGGCAGGGGAGTTGGAACTAGATTATCTTTAAGGTCCCTTCAAACCCAGGCCATTCTATGATTCTATGACCTGTGAGGAAATTCTCCCCATGAAATGTAACGTGTCCGGAGATTAATGAATTACAGCAGCACATCCTTTGAGGCACAAAATTCCTGCTGAAATGATACTTGCACTCATATCTCTAATTCACCTACCTGATTATTTTTGTACTACCCCTCAACGTGGCACATACATGTGCAGCTATATATTCTGCAAATGACATGTCTGGCTTGGTAAAACAAATAAGGCAGCTCTTTTCTATATCTTAGTGGAATTATATTTTGCTAATATTTTTTATGTCTTAAGAAAAACATCTCTGATTCATTAAGGAGCAAAATTAACCAGGAACATTAAAACACTACCTCCCACTGACATGACTGAAGCTGAATGACTAAAAGTAGGTATGTTGAAAGAGAGACTTTGTGGGAGAAAAAGAGAGTTGTTATTGGCCTCCAGAACTCAAAAGCAAATGTTCTTTATTTTGTTGCAACAGCAAAATGTAAATGGTGTGCCTTCCAGTGCCATGTGGCAACTGCCCGGAGGGCTCTACTCATGGGTTCCAGCTGCATGGTGTGAAAAGTAGCTCACCCAGATTTAAAACCAGCAGATTTGTTCAAAGGTTACAACTTTGCACACAGAACAGTGTGAGGCTTTTTTCCCCAAAGAGGGCTGGAACTCAAAGTTTGAAGCAAAAAACATGCAAGGGCAGCTTAGTCGAGTGTGCTTGATCTGTTTTTTGCCCTTCCTCAGGCAAGATGAGTTAGTTCAGAAGCAAACTTCATTATTATCACAAGCTGGTGGTGAAATGCGCTAGAGGTATATTTATTTGTTAAATAAATGCAGGGAGTATGCTTCACTGCTTCACCACACCCACATGAAGCTCTGAATAATTACAGGCTTGTTGCCAGACAAGCTAGGGTTGTTGGATTTTTTGGTTGTTTTTTGCAAACAGAGTTCTTATTCGTAAGTCATAAATAACTGGCTTTGATGGAGAAGATAAATTCTCACAGAAATGCTTAATGATTGTTCTAAGTAGACTTCTGCAACAAAAAGGGGGGTTGTATTTAGTTATTGCTAATAGTCATTCCATGTTAAACATCAAAAGATAAGTTTTCTACCAGATATAAACCAGACTGAGATAGTAGAACATTATGTAGAATAGGAATTCTCTTTCCAAGCACCAGTTGTTTCCAAGCACCAAGCACAGCATGTTAAGAAAAATTGGCTTTAGTAATTTTAAAATGGCTATTGTAGGTGCAAAGCTTATATACTCTTCAATGTGTCTACCTCCTATCTCAGAAACACTCAGAATTTTGTCGTGGAGTGCATGTTGTGCCATCTAGGATTGTATCAGTCCAATATTATTTAATTGTATCACTCTGGTGGAGTTCTGGCTCTGGGTATCTTCATGTTCTGGTGGCTATCAGCAGTCAATGATTTTTCTTGCTTCCTTGCCCATTTTGTGGGCCTGGAAAGGGCAGTGTGAATATCAGGCTTTGCTGCTGACTGCATCCATTCCTTGTAAACGTCTAAGTGGATGAGTGTGAGTCATTGCTCTTTAAACCTGGTCACTTTGTGGCATAGAGGGAGAATATTATGGGGACTCATATCTCCACAGCTTTCCAGCTGGCATCTTTCACCACATTTACACAAAAACTAAAGGAGAGGGAGGGATTGCTTGCTCTAGATATCCTTTCCTGATTAATGTTCTTAGTCATATCTTAAGCTGTCCTTAATGACTAGTCAGCATTAAGAGACTCAACTACTAGCAGAGCTCCAAACATCATGTGGCCATGCTGCTGTGGTAATTACACCATAGCTAGTGGCCAAGAAAGTGGTATCGTATACAACTAGTCAACACCTTCAGCTTGCTTACCTTCTGCTTCCAATAAATCTGCAGGAATGTGGCCTCGAGGCAGGAGTGGGAGAAGGAACGTGTTGTACACTGTTTGGGAGGACACATGGTGGGCATCCACTGCTGATCAGGTGCCCTCTGTGCTGTGGGACTGCAAGTGAGAACCACAGCCATATCCCCCCAGTTCTGCTGTCTTATGCTCTCTTTTTACTTGTCATTGCTCTTGTTTAGAATTTAGGCAAATAACAAAAGTCTTGGCAATTCTATGTGAACGCCTGTGCAGGTCTGCCCACATATTGGTAGTGCTGGTGGCAATAACTATGGCTAACAGGGCTTGAGTATAAAAGCAGCTGATAATCAGTGGGGCAGAGTACTTGTCTCTCAGATTTTTCTCCCTATGATAAATTGTCCCTTTGGAAATCAAAGGGGTCATTTACTATTTCTTAATCTCCTTTCCTCTCCCATACCACCTTTGCTTGTTCTCCTATTAATCTTTTTCCCTATCTTAATAAAAAAGGCATATAAATATGTCAAAACATTCCAAAGTATTAATACACTTTCTACACAAATTTTCTACACTTTTTCCTACAACTCTGCTAAGGGTGGATACACTGTGCAGTGAGTCTGAGTCTCATAAACATTCACTTCTGACTCCATGTCTGGATTCACTTGTTTTAGAAGCTTTCCAGGCTATTTGATTGGGATTTATTCCTCCCATAGTTTCCTTATTCTCAGTCTACTCTTTCTGACATTTCATTATGGTAAATAAGAAAAGGCTGTCACTACTGTACAATGACTATTGTTTCAAGCACCCTTTGTCTCTGGCTGATTTATATTTCTAAAAGTCGGGGCAGGGGAGAATGGTTGCAACAATGTGTGAGGAACAATGGCATCCTCTGTCTTACACAGAGAGGCCGGAACACAGTCAAGAGAGTTGGAGGTAAGCCACTCAGTAGATTAGAGCTGCAAAGTCTACAGTAGGTTGAATGGGAAAGGTGGAGGGGAAGCTGTGAAGAAATCTTTTTCAAAACCTTTAATGCATGGCATTTTTGTGGCTTTCCCTCTCCAGGAGTTGATATTGCTAATCCCTTTCTAAATGGTGTTTGAACACTGCTGTCCTCAGGGGTCCACCCATCTCTCAGCTCCACCTCCTTATTCCCTGCTCCTTTGTTTATGCATCCTGGTCTAAATCCTCATGGGATTGATAAGGAAAATAACTGCCTTGGCATTGCACACTGCAGGACCAGAATGCTTGCTGAAGTTGATTAACAGTGGTCAAAGAATATTTTAGGTTGACTACTTGCCTGGCTCTGAAAGTGATGGAGTGGAAGCTTGCATAAGAAATTAAGGTATTCCTTTTCACTTGCTTGAGAAACTGGTCCAAGGAAGATGTTGGAAAAGAGTACAAAATACAGTGCTTGTCATAGCAGCGTTGTCAATTATTCCCAGATTAGTGAGGGCCCATCGTTCTGGAGGAATAATTGGGGAAGATTGACCATAACCCATGGTTATATCTAGCTGTTGGAGATTAGTGATTTGCAGGCTGATATAACTATTCTGCTTCTGGAAGTGACCTTTTGTCCAAGGGGACAGAGGTTCCTTTTTGCTCAAGTTAGTGGAGTTGACCCCAGCTGAAGGTGTGGCTTAAAGGCTATGGTCTCAAAATCTATCTTGACTTTTTCCTGTTGCTTTTTATTTACTAGTAGAAAATCGATCCTCAGTAGGATATAAACACTGTGCTGATATAATTCACCCTGAAATTTCAATGGGATGTGATGTTCCCCCTCTCTTTCTTGTTATCTGTCCTGTTGTGCACCCTAGTTACATTTGAGAGATTATTAACCAAATACGCATTGTGCACCCTCAGTAGAGAATAGTCACAAATAAATAAATAGATTACTAATTATTGGCTTTTTATTATCATCTTGCTGCTCTTACAAGTTTTGTTTACTAAGTGGAAACATGCTAAGAAGATACAGAAGTGTGATGGAAATCAGACAAGTCAGATAATAAATATGTTTGCTTTGTGATAACCAGTGGGAGCATATTGTGTAGACAAGAAGAGTGCTCTTCAAAACAGGATATGGGCATCTCCAGAGATTTACAAAAGGAGTGGTCAGATGCTGGACCACTCTCTTTAGCTGTAAAGATGGTTAAAGGCATACATTCATTTTAGTTTCCTTTTATTTTATAGCATCACTCAAGCAAGTGAGAAGAGAGCAAATAGCAAAGTCAGTCAATAAAGCTAATTGTATCTGACAATCTGGTTAAAAGCATCATTAGCCAGTTGTCAGGACTACTCCTGCTCCAGTCAACAGACAACCACTAGATATATCACACTTGGACATTTCTAAAGTTTAGGGGTAGCTCTGGTCCTTCAAACCAAAGCTGCAGACCTCTTTCAAATGAACTAAAGCAGGCTGGCCTGTGCTGTTTGCAGATGTATGCTCTGCAGGGATAGGCACCCTTGTTCAAACTAATGACAGTAATAATAATGATGTTAGTAATAACAGTACCAACATATTGAAATGTGAAATAACAGGGCCCTAAGCAAAAAGTTACACTAGTCAGATAAGTGTAATGGATGTGGGTTTGTTTGCCAGATCCAGACATTGCTAACCATTTTTTAAATAGTCCTCACTGGAGGTAAGCTGCCATTTTTGTCTCATTAAGGCCTGTGTGAAATGGAGGGGCTGATTATGGATAATAATATTATTAAGGGTTATAGTTATTGATAATACTACCATGAAGGTGGCACTGGAACAAATTGCAACACGGTGTGGATGTCCGATCCCTGGAAGTGTTCAAGGTCAGGTTGGATGGGGCTTTGCACAACCTAGTCTAGTGGAAGGTGTCTCTGCCCATGGCAGAGGGGTTGGAACTAGAAGATCTTATAAGGTCACACCCAAACCATTCTATGATTCTATGATTCTGTGATTCTGTGATTCTATGATTCTTTTATTCTATGATTCTATGATAAGGAGTGTTTTAGAAGAGACGTGGCAAAAGAGATATATCTTCAGGGGATGCCACTTTTTCAGCCAGAGGTTGGATGGGGAATAGAGGGCAGTGTGTCTGCTTACTGAGGTCTCCCACACGCTCCTTTGGGATGTCTTCTTCTGGGTCTTCTCTGAGGTGCCACTGAACGCTGCATCTGCAGCTTGACATAGTCAATCAGTCCCTACTTAACAGTACTTTATTACCAGCAAATTGCTGAAGCTGTTTCCTTCAGGCTTGGCTTTAACCCCATAATCTGTTTAAAGAGTTGAAGGAGAGAGATGACAGAGAAGTAGAGCAGCACTAAACTGGAGATGCTATCAACAGCACCAAATAAAGTCATCGCCTGCACTGGGAGGCAGCACAACTGCATAGTTTCATACTCAGGCTAGTCTGGAGGGGGTCTCCTGCTGCCACCTTTCCTTTGCAGGCAAATCCTGTCCCCTTTGCTTTCTGAGGTCTACTGAAGTACTCAGAAATGATCCAGCTGTGCGATAATGTAATGAGAGCTGCTGCCCTGGCTGTCAGCTCTTGTGGCTAGGGATACAGGAGTGACATGCAGTCTGCTGGCATGCAGCCAGGCAGCTGGGGCTGCTACTAGTTTTGTCTTGAAGGCCAAAGGAAATTTTAAATAAATATTCTCTTCAGGAGGGCAAATGCCAAGGCTTGGATTTAATGGAAATATTATTCCCAGAGGGAAGTGTACATCATGTGGGGCTCTCACAATGAGATGCAGACTTCTGAAGATATTTCTTAATGACATTATTTATGTTTATTTTTCAGTGCTGTGGTAGGTCCCAGGAGCTATGAACCAAGTACCTCTTAACCTTGGGACTTTCTAAACACAGGCTGAAAGGGTGATCTTGTTCAGGAAAGCTTTCTCTCTTTGGCAAGCTGACATTTGAGCTGATACTGTTTTACTTAAATCAAGCTAAGAAAATGAGTGCCTGTTTTTCCAGCTGGGTGCTTACCTGTCTCTCTCTCTCTCTCTCCCTGTCCTTTACTTGGCCATGTCTCTCACCTTTATGCACTGTGGCATTCCTTGTGCGGCTTTGTCGCTGATAATGTCAGAACGGCCAAAGCGACACAAAAAAAGGTTCCAGCAAAGTTTATTCCAAGAAAAAAGCAGGGACCGCGGGGCTGCTGCCCAGCCCCTTAAGTACAGTTTTTGAACACACGTAATGCACATGGATAGGACAGTTCAAACTTTCACACCAGAATTCTTACAGCTAATAGGTGCATTTTCTAAACTCTACTTTCTCACAACAACTTTACTCTTTCTCAAAACAGCCCAGTTCTTTCCCACAACAGTCCCGAGCACCTGCTCTTATTTTTCTCTCATGTTGATGTTCTTCCCAACTACTCTCGTTCAAAACAGGTCCTTGTTCTCATGAGACAGTGCTCCTGTTTTCATGAGACAGTGTTCTCTGTTCCCACGGGACAGCTTCTTCAGGATGCATCAGTATGTTGTCAGGATCAGGGCCTCCATTTTCAGTCCTCTCTTTTCAGTCCATCTCAGGGGTATACTTTGATCCGGTCAACATCTATTGCTTCATCAGCATGTGCCAAGGTGCTGACAGACCCGCTGTCACCCGTGACACGGCTTCATCATTTCCATTTTCAAGTGTGTGCTCTGATTCAGTCATTTGTAATAATCACTTGGGATACTGTAAATAATTTACAAAGGAAAAAAATTCTTTTCCCTCCCCAGTTTTCCTGTCTTTATTTCATCATGTTAGGAGCTTTCTGATAGGGATAATGATGATCCGTGAAGGAAGGTATAAAGCATTACTCTGAGCCCTGTTCAGCACAATCCCTGCCCTAACTTGGAATAGGGGAAAAATGAGGAGCTTATACAGCATCTTACTCTGACTGGACACATCTTGCTTTGTATGATGGGCAACTGGCAGGTTCCAATCTGCTTTCCATATTGTTTATTGCTCATTTTCCCTGCTGCACACATTAAAAGATATGAACATTTAAGAAGAAACTTCTGCTTTGGTCAAAGTTACATCTAAGTGCAATTTAATATTCCTTAGGGAAATAAGAAGCCAGACAATTCTGATGAAATTAGGTTCCTTCTCTGTATAAATTACGTCCAAACTATTTTTTATATGGTGGCTGGAAGCACCATGGTCACTAATAGAGACATAGAGAAAAGGTATTTAATTTATCTCAGTTTATTATGTATGCAATTGCTATAACCTAGTTTGCCTTGTTAAAGTTAACCTGGAATTAGTACTTTAGATGTTAGGCTCTAAATTAGTGATTTCAGACAGCTGTTCCATGAGTGTCTGAGCAGTGCTTGTGGCCCAGCTGATGATTTTAAAAGCAGAGCTGGGCTTGAGCATTAAAGGTGGGAAATGTGTCAGCCATTCTCATCAAGGCAGACCCTTCTGGCTGCGTAAGGGACTCCCACCAGCAGATCTGTGAGGACCACTGTTCTCACATGCACTATTCTGCCATGCACCTCCATGCATCTCTGCCCTCCTGACTGGTGCTTCTCTGCCCTCTTAGTGGCTTAGCTTGGAAACTTGAACAGGCTAAAAAATAACACAGAAATAAAAGCAAGTAGTCTGCAGTTGGTTAAGATCCCTGAGCAGATGGCAACAGACGGCGTGGCCTCATGATGAGGAAACAGCAAAAGAAAGGCAGTGACAGAGTGAGGGATTACATCAGGGAAGACTTGGATCAGCCGCAGGTGCTGCGGAACAGCACCCTTGGAGATCCAGGGATGAGAAATATGGAGAAGAAAGACAGTATTGCACCCACCATGAATTGGAAATGTGAATCATAATTTAACTACACGTGGAATGGGAATTTACGTGAGTCTTGACCATACTGATCAATAATACTTACGGTGCATTCAGCTCTTCATAAATCTCATGGGCTGTTAAAAAAAGATGATCAAGAAGGAAATACAAGAAAAGTGTAAAGCGCCATGAGAGGTATACAGAAGAGAACAATTATGTTCCTACTAATTACATTAGGCACTAAGAGGCACCCACAGAAATGATCAGTGAATTAAAAAGAAATGGAAGGAAATGCTTTTTCTCACTATGCAGAACTAAGCTGGTTGGCGAGGGGCCATGGAACTCAGATGTCCAGAGTCACGGAGTGTTGCTCCATACACCAAACTACACTGCTCAAGCACAAAGGACACTCGCCAGCAAAAATAGTAAGAAAAATCTTTATATATCATAACATACTTTGGCTTGGAGAGGATCTCAGAGGTCACCTGGTCCAAGCCCTGCTCAAAGCAGGACTAATGGTGATGATAAGTTACATTGTTACATGATCAATGTATAATCAAAATGTCCACATTGTATTGGTCTAGATGTGTATAGACCACTTTTTATCCCATCTTTCCTAACTTTTGAGTGCTTTTTTGCGATGCACTAGAGAATTTCCTGGTGGTAGACTGGGAGAGGCAGTTGGGTAGTTTGCTGTGTAAGAGTTGTGACTTGTCTTAGCAATTATAAACCCCACCTGCAATTATTTTTAGGCATAAAAGAGTAAGCTAGCTTTAAAAAGCATGTCTTAAGAGCTGTATGAATGTAGCAAAATTGCAACATTGCCATGAAGAAATGTGCTGAGGCATGTGAGCCTTCAGCAGATTTAGTCTGCTGACAAACTGGATCTTGAGTGGCACCATCTTGGTGAACCAATTAAATAACGGGTGCTAGTTTCCTAAGGGTATGACCTGAGGGAATTTTGCATTGTTCAGCTGAAAGTTGGAATTAGTGAGTCAAAGTCTTCCCTGAATTAGACTAGTTAAATAGTGACCTCATCTTTGTTACCCCAGATTTCCATTTGATAAGCACAGGGTCTTATACCGCAAATATGTACTGCAAAAGTAGAAGGCATTAAATTTCCATCCAGTTTTGGAATTAAATCTTTCTCATTTTCTCTGAAATGAAGTAGCTACATTGTGCTTTCAGTATATGATAAGAAAAAAAGTTTGGCTTAATCAGGAATAAAAAGGAAAAATTATGGGATAGGATAGCCTGCATGAAGGAATGCTTCATGCAGGTCATGAAGTTAAAAAATTAGGAAAGTTTGAAATTATGGATTCATGAATAAGCAGAAAATTAAATTAGGAACATAAGCTTACATTTCAGTCTCTGACCTAGGTTCAGGTGTAAAGGACAAGGGATGTGATTGCATGTAAAAGGCTACATCCCATCGGTCAGTGGAACTGACTGAAATGGTGGCTGATGCCTTCACAGTCATATGACAGGTAGCCCACATTCATCTAGGAGCTCTGGGAGCTCCAGAGCACTTCTGCCTCAACTGTCTGTGCATGCACTGGGACTCTGAGGACTTTGCAAGGCAGCCTACTACAGCATGAAAAAAGGATAGTTTGGGGAAGGATTGCAATAAGCACATCCAAGCAGTAGAGAACAAATGAATGGGATCAAACTAAAGAAACCGTGAGGCAGAAGAGAGGTGGATCAACAGAAATTGACTGTAGAAAACAATGCTTGCATATACAATATATAAGCTGTGAAAATCAGTTCAGTAACAAAGTGTAAACAGTGAAATGAAACTTTACAGCTTTGTACAGAGCAAAATAAACCAATGCCATCTTAATGGCAAAACCATCATGGTCATAGTTCGTCTCTAGGAAGGCAATTCTCTGGTGGGTACCCACTGAAAAGCTGCGATCAGGAAGCAGAAATTCTGCTTTGTAGTATCTGGGGGAGCTTATGGGCTACACTGAGGTGACAAACCACCTATGAATTGATGATTCAACAGTAAATCGCATGAAGGAAATATGCTTCCCCCTGAGGACTCCCAAAGCAATGAGGAGTGGAGGCAAGAAAGGGTTTCACAGCAAAAGCAAAGCAGGGGTATTTTCCTGCAAGTGTTACTCCATTCCTGTTGGCTACATGTAATCTACTATCTTCTTGCAATGTGCTAGGCTTTGAAGAGCTGGGTGGCCAAGACATTGCTTTCTCAATGAATTTGCCTACTGCAGCCTTCAAGGGAATGACATACCACAGGACACAGAAGCCAAGAGATTATCAGTCTTTGGCCAGGCAGTAAAAAGGTAAATGGGAGCAAAGAAAATGAAGAACAGAGCCTGCAGACCTGTGAGGAGGTCAGAGTCCCATTGATTAACAATCCAATGAGGCAATGACAAAGGCAGGAGCCCCGGTAAAGCACAGGTCATTCGAGATGGCAAGGGATTGGAAACAAAGGTGACGAGATCAGTAACACAGTGGTGTCTGCTAGCCAGAAACTTGGGAAAGGTCCAGAATGTGCAGAACTTCAAGTCATCTGCTGATGGAGAAGAGCCACAAGTAGGGTAGATGGGTAACCAAAAGGGACAGCCAGACCCTGCCCCGCAGAAGGAAAGCAGCATGAAGACAAAGCAACAAAATAGAAAGTGGATTCAATGGGCATCCCAGGGCTTTGAGGTACATCTTTCTGCAGTGGGAGTTCACTGAAAGACGTCCTCAGAAAGAGTTACATTCCAGTAAAATCCTGCCACAGTGAGTCAGAAAATTCTTAAGTAATATGCAGAAAATAAGACTTGGAGAAAGTCCTCCAGAGGCTGGAGAAGAAGGAATTAGCATGCAGCAGGACAATGCTTGTTTTTGCACATCATTTCACAGGCTACAAGGATAAAATGTCTGTAGGGAGTTACTGAGCTACTCAGGTTTCACTGCCTGGAAACCTTTGCATCGATATCCAGCATCCAGCAGGTCAAACAGCAGCACCCTGCCACAGAAGCTGATGCTGGTTTTGGAGCTGGTGCTGACCTGATCAGTGACCTTTTGTATTCCTGCTTTTGCCACAAGTAGGAAAAAAAGTGTCTAACCAGTCTAAATTATTTACCCAAAACTTTTGGGTTTTACCTCGTGCCTGTGCTAGAAAAAAACCCGGCCAACCAACCAACCAACTGAAAAAACTAGAAACAAAACAAAAAGCAACAGAAAGTGTTTGTTATCATTTTACATTGGGCTTCATTCGCTTTGACACCAGCAGCGAAAGGACTGCCCTTGTGCTGGCGTACCTCAGAGCAGGGCTCCGCAAGCTGCCCGGGAATGTCAGAGCGCGATTGGGTGATCTCCCTCTCCCAGGGAAGCGGCTTCGGGGCCGCGCCCGGGTGGTAGATGTGGGAGCGCGGAGCCGGAGCGCGGAGCCGCAGCACCACCTCTCGGTAGACTCCGGGTCATGGTTTCAGCTGGGATAGAGTTGATTTTCTTCCCAGTAGCTGGTGGAGTGCTGTGTTTTGGATTCAGTATGAGAATAATGTTGATAACACAGTGATGTTTTAGTTGTTGCTAAGTAGCGCTTGCCCCAAGTCAAGGACCTTTGAGTTTCCCATGCTCTGCCAAAGAGCAGGTGCACAAGAAGCTGGGAGGGAGAACGGCCAGGATAGCTAACTGGCCACAGGGGCATTCCCCAACGAAGAACATAATGTCCAGTATATAAAGAGGAGTAGCTGGCCGGGAGGGGCTAATTGCTGCTTGGGGACAGGTTGGGCATCAGTCAGTGGGTGGTCAACAACTGTATTGTGCATAATTTCTCTCTCTTGTGTTTTGATCATCTCTGTCCTTTTCATCATCATCATTGTTGTTGTTCTTATTATTAATTTATTTATTTATTTTTGTTTCAATTATTAAACCATTATTATCTCAATGCATGAATTTTGCTTTTTTTCCGATTCTTGTCCCCATTAGGGAAAGGGGTGGAGGGCGAGCAAGCAGCTGTGTGGTACTTAGCTGCTGTCAGGGCTTAAATCACGACATACCACGTACATTTTTCCCCTTGAAATTCTGTTGCTGCTGAGGTCTTGACAGCACACCTCTTTGGGGGAAATGTATTTTGTTTTCTGTCATAGAGCTCACAGAAATACCATGTGAATTTGGTTTGTAGATTAAGAGGGGATGGGCTGTGTGACAAATTTCTCCAAGACCTACCCTTTTTGTTTGCTGAATTTCATCTAGCTGTGGCAGTTCCCTGCTAGCCCTGGGTTTGGACACAGTTGTTTTTCTGTCTTTCAGGTCCAATGAGATCCTACTAAGGCAGAAGAAGCTTTTCACCCATAAGTTAGTCATTTCATAATCCTAATGTTCCAGAGTGTTTCATGAATTACGTTAATGTGCTGGACGCGGATTTTTTTTTTTAAATCCTGCTTTGAGTAATTGCCCCATTTCATAATTTATAGACATAGATGTCAGTCCACCTGGGAAAGAGCTTCTGGGCACTACCTCATTCCCTGCTCAAACACATTCATTCCAGCCTTGCTTGTTACTGGGATGGGCCTTCTGTGGTTACAGGTCTGATCTCCTGCAGTGGCAGGCAACCGTGACTGTGTAATTGCTTTCCTTTGCCCATGTGGTCAGAGAAGTCTGGAAAATCAATGGTGAGGTAAATGCCCCAGAGAAAGCAATATTTCAAAGCCTGAGTAAACCAATGAGCTGGGAAATTTATTTGCCCAGAGTTGTTGGTTTTGATTTATTTGCCTCTACTGAACATACTGACCACCACTGAATGGTTTCCTCAAATAATTTCAACAGTGCTGGATAGCAGTTGAGCAAAAGACATACAAATCCTCTCCCAGCTGGTTAGAGAAATACATGATTTGGAGTCTCACCCATCCTCAGGACTTGCTCTGCATTGTTCAGACTTTACCACACTGGATTATATGGACAGCATCATTTATATGGTCTAAATTGCTGTATATTACCATGTTGTCTCCTCTTTTTCATTTATAATGCATCCACAGTGAAAGAGCACTGGAACTGGGCACTGATTTCTCTCATCACTGGCTCTTTCTAGGAAGCACAGTCTGGATCTCTTGGGCCTCTGGTTTGATTGCCACCTGTAGGCATGTGTGTTGCAATGGCTTGTGCAGGATGCTTTGATATCTGTCCTCAATTAGGCTGAGAATTCAAACCCAAAATCTTTCATGAGTTTCTGGATAAAACCTTCCAAAAGGGAGGTATTTCATATGAAATCAGTTTAGATGATAACTCTGCTTAGAATAACTCAGACTTTGAACTAGATTGGCAGACATTTGACTTCCTGAAAGCCTCTTGGTGGGACCTGAGCCAGTCTTTACATTTTTCTGACTGCAAGTTTTAGTGGCTAATATCTTTTTAATGTCACTTTTATATGTACTATAAAGGCCTTGCCATAGACCACTCTTACTGAAACCAAATAAAAATAAAAGTCCAAGTGCTACATGGAGTTCAGATTCTGAATGCTTCAGAGAAATGTTGATAATTGCTACTCCCTTTTCCTGAAGCTGCCCAAGCAAAATCATTTGCTGTGTCATTAGTGTTTCTAGAAACTCAGATCACAATACTTGAAAATTATTTGAATGAAATAGGTATACCCACGTGTATAAAAAGTATATGTATCTGTATGTATACACATACACACACAAACACATATTTACCAGTCAGGAGGAGGGAACAGGTGGTATACTCCTCTGAGAACAGACTTTCTGATGATTTGTGTCTCACCAAGTCAGTATTTTGGATCCATAAAACCCAGTCACAGTGGAATTTCCACCTACTGTATTTTCTAATCTTGAGGTTTGATCCACATCTCAGAGCTTGACTAGTAAGAGATATTGTGGTTAGAGGTCTAATTGCTCAAATAAACCCAAAAGGTGTACATAGGTGAAAGACCAAGTCTGAGCTCTGTCTGTGTGTGTTGCAGCCCCACTGGTGGGTGTGCAAGGGAAAACCGGACCACTTTATAAGTGTAAGTGTAGTTAGATAAACATCAACAATGGTCAAAATGGTGCATTAAAGTTCAGTAAAGTGTGCAAATAGGAAACAAAAGTCAATATTGTACCAGAAACTGGCCACAATTTTTGCTGCCTATGTTAGATAAATGACCCTAGTAGTTGCTTAGTGTGTTAGGCTATCCCAGGCTGTGTTCTGCAAAGTGGAGGGAGTACTTGCACATCTGTTGCCATCTCCTTCCCATGCTGGTTGTGTGTAGTCGGACAGGAGCCTGGTCTTTGCAGCCAGAGTTTCCAAAAGTTAGCATGTTGATGAGGAGCTTTTTGTGAAGTTTCTGTTCGGTGACTGGAGTTCGTGTTTTATTTGTTGGAACACGTTACTCTTTGAGAGCCTCACTTGGGGTCTGCTGCATGCTGGAGGTAGTCATTGATAAGGGGGACTTAAAAATGGATAAATGATAAAAAGCCATTCACTGTAAAATACTCTTAGTGTACTTTCTGCCACTTCAGGCATCAGTGCATACAGGTCAAACAAGGCAAGAGGTGATGAAGTGTATGGATTTTACTGATGTGCACATACAACGACTCAGGTTGCTCAGTTGAGATTTCCGTGCTTGTGAGTTACGTAGATCTTTGGAGCAATTATTTCTAAAGCTTTGACACTTCACAGGGATATTGCTAAGCCTAAAATGACCATCAACAACAAGACCGAAGAAAGAAAAAGAATGGCTTAGGTATAAAGGGAAGAAATAATTCCAGAGAAATTAAACAAATGAAGGGATAAGATGGATGGGCTTTGGTGGAGGAGGGAGAAATTGGCAGAAACAATATTTGTTTTGAGATAAAAAGTAACATGGAGCTAGAAAACTCTTAGCAAATGGTTGATGTTATTGATTTAATCCACTGTGACACACAGATCCATGTATTCATGTAGGAGTTTTATTAAATAAAAAAAAAGCCCTAGAGTTTAAATGCTGTGCTTTTGGTAATGAGCTGTTCTATCATATGACTGATTTAGACAAACAAATTACAGTTCTTTTACTGCCAATTTTATAATGGCAATTAACTGGTTACATTGAAGACTTCTAAACTGTGACTGCTTGGCTGAGATGACCACTCAAAATCTATAAAGCTCAGAGCTGCTAATCTAAGTCATGGCTTGAAGTTGTTATCAGTCATCCACATCATCCAGGTTTCTTCAGGTCATTTACCTTAGACCCACACACATTGTATGGCATGCTCATTTGTATGCAGTGAGGCAGATGTATCAAGGCTCCTGCAGGAAAAGCAAGCTTAGATGATATTGCATTCACAGGTCTTCCTTCTTTGCTCATAATGAAACTCAGTCCTTCCCATTAAGATTTAGCTTTGGCTCTGAGTCAGTTCCTCAAGCATTTCCTAGGAAAGTGTTGCTATGTGAAGTTGCTAACTAGTTACTTTAATGCTCAGTGCTAAGGACAGACATTCTTGCAAATCTCGTGGAAGTCAAAAGAATCTGCACAGGGTGAATGGAGGGTACAGCAGCTGTGCTGTGTATTAAACCACTGAACTTGTATTGTGTGCATACTGCGTTACAGATGGAATGAAGACAGCAGTGCAAATCTCCCACATGGGCATGCCCACAGTAGGTAGGAAACACCAAGAGAATGGAGATATTCCAGTTCACCAATTTTCACCAGTTTAGAGGTTTCTGATCTGCCTTTTGGCACTCTCAGTGATTGAACTGGTTCAGCAAGCAGGATGTCATCTGAGTTCAGAGAATCTAATAAAAAAAGTCATACCTGTCAAGGCCTTTTTTTTCCAAAAGGCTGCTCTGAATCAATACACTAGAGATAACAGCCTTGAACAAGACTAGCTGGAGCAAGGGTTGTTTCGACAGTTATGAATTCATGAACTTCTCCCTCAGCAACACTGTGACTTGAAGCTGAAATATTCTTAGTGACTGGAACACTAAATCTCAGAAATGGGGAGGGAGGGAGGCAGTCACAGAAGGGAGGGAGCAGATGAAAGGCCATGGGTTACAGCAGGGGGTGTACAGTGCCAGCAGGATTAAATTTCCCTAGACCTGTTGTAGCTACTTTCCATGATCCTATGGGATCCTTTGTTGATCATATAGCAGAGCACAGCTGTTATTTTTTACTGTGGCCAAGTAAACCCCAACTATCTCTCCCTACCAGAATGGGTCACCACACCTTTTTTTCATCTTTTCTTCCCTTCTGCTCATATGTGTTTCAGACTGAGAACCCTACTGAGTAAAAGCATGAAAAAGTCATCAGTATGAAAAAGTCATTAGAAGACATGTGTGATTATTTTCTAAGCATGATAAGTGGAGGATGAAATTGTCTTAAAATAGCAAGTCTTGACTAGATCTTCCTTGTGAATTACCTTATTACTTAAAATTTATTACTCAGGAAACTGAACCATTTCTAACTAAGAAGGACTTCACTACGAAGAGAACTACAGATGATAAATGCATAACAGGTTGTCAAGACCTCAGCAGCTGAGAAGACAGATAACAGGCTGGATAACTTGTCTCTCCAAGGTTGCTGGTTCCAATCCAGATGTTGGCATAGCTGAGTCTCCCAAATGTAGACGAGCACTTATTCCTGAGGACTTTTCTTTTGCCTCTATTCTGGGATGTGAGGGTTTTGATCCAGTCTCTGGATGACCCCCTAGATATGGAATAGAGGCTTTTTCTGTGGCTGAATTAGCACAGAAAATGTCAGCTGGGACAATCAGTGACTTTCAGCCATTGTACATTTCCCATGAGTCAGCATAGCAGCTGAGACAGAAGTTGCCAGTACTGTTTCAAAGTGCTTTGGAAAGAGATGTGCTTATTTATTTGAAACCTTCTACAAGTCCCAAAGAAATAAAAAGGGAGGAAAGCTAGAGAGCTAGAGCTTATAGCAAAGAGGTCATTCTGATGTAACAAGGATTTGGATAGAGTTGGTTCTTCAGACTGACACAACCAAAGGAAGGATGTGCATGCAACTGATGGCCTTCTCTCTGGTTGAATTATCTCCTATGAGTTAATCCTGAGTGTTCTTGACAATGTCATCATTTTCACTGTTTCTCAGACAAGAAAGAAAAATGTGATAAACAGCATAAAACTGTTCCAAGTATAGAAGATCATGTCATGCTAGCAGATCAATCTAGCTTTTCCTTTCTCCAAAAGTGCTCTGGAAGACATACAGCAGCCTTTAATTCTAGCACTTTTACATCTGCATTTTCAAGCATTTGTATTCTAATGGTTCTTTAGCTTGTTTTTTTTTTTTCCCCCACCCTGGTTAAACTCATGATATTGCTGGATATATATTTAATTGACCCTTCAGGGCATTAAACTGTCTAAACATTTAGGAAAAGCAGCCAAGTCTGACATTGTGTCATAAAATAAAGGAGCTTGCCAGACCCTGGACATAGAAGCCTTGTGCATGAGAGCTTGACCAAAGGACAAGCAGAAATCTGATAGCTGAAGAAATACCCTGTAGTTAACGGGCATGTAAACCAAGGAACCACTGTGAGATTAAGTATCAGGTACTATTACACTCTGGTGTGCTAGGACATCTTTTTGACTCAAAGACCTATTTATACTAGAGCCCTTTACCGAGCCTGAGCTGAGTGTATAAATGCAGACCCTCTCTATGCATAAGGAGGCCTTTATTTTCTAGTAGTGAAACAGAGGTTCAGCTGTGACCCTTGCTAGTCCTGGCTCCCACCTCTTCCCAGGACTCTCATCAAGCAACTACGTGACTGTTTGAAGTTCGGCAGACCAGCAACAAGGGGAAGTTGTATTTGGTTCCACTGAGTCTTAATGAGACCTTTATTATAGCTTGTCACTGCCTCTACTGATGCTGGAGCTCAGGGAGTTTTTTAAACAGATCAAGACACACTTTAAACTCCTACCCCAAGGCAAATTGGCCACTTTGTCTGATCACAGCCTCGGTGCTGATATAAAGGTCCATCTGTGAGATTGCACAGACAGCTCCAGTAAAAGCCCCACTGACCTCAATATATGCTTCAAATGTTACGTACTTAGTACCAGTCAATAGCTTCTCAGCTGCTAGAGTTTTCTTAGGGCTGTGTATTTGTGTGTGTTTTTATCACCATAAGGGCAATATGTGTTCTTTGAAACAGCTAAGTAGCTTTTAGCAAGAAATTGGAAAGGTGAGGTGGTAATAATAGTTGCAGAGTGGCAATTTGTTAGTCAAAGTACTATTGGAAGGATCTTGGCATTTTATGCCATACAACTGCTGTGTTTGGCATAGGAGGGCTTAGAAACCCTAAGGTGCTATGTCTGCAGTAAAGCTGTACAAATAAGTGATTTGCAGTTTACTGTCTGTGCTAAAAAAAAAATCCAAAAAAAAGGAAAACAAATAATTTAAATTGACTTGGCTTTAAAAAAATTTGAAAGCAAACAAATATTTTTGTATAGTTTTCAAGACTGTTTTTATCTTTATCAAGCAAGAAAGCATTTTAGATGCATTTTGTAACTGGTTTAAAATAAAAAGCAAAATAATGGTTTGAAAAGTCAGTTCACAATTATAGGAGCTAAGACTATTGGGCATTTGTAGCTGTGTAACAATAAATGCAATAGCATGTATTTGTATATCACTTCTCATCTTCCAGTGGATGAATCAGTATTTACTAGAATCTTGTTTAATAACATTAAAAAATGTTCTGATCATGGTTCATTGCTTTGGGAGAAATGCTTTTTGGTTTCCATTTTAAATTCTTTTTCACTC
>NW_016690241.1:239527-254340 GCF_001604755.1 Lepidothrix coronata
AGCTCTGATACACATCTATTGTGTATTTTAATATCTTTTCTTGATGCTTCAATTCTGCTTTTGACAATAATTTCACACATTTGTAAAATACTTTGAGCTTTAGCTGTAAGCATATAATTTAGGGCTATAACACCTTGTCATTCCCACCAGCATTACTGTAAGTGACACATACTTCTGCTGTTTCAGACCCTAAACATCTTGTATCACTTGCTTTCACTGAGTATGGAAATCGCTTCTTCCTCCTGGAAAGACTTTGCTGTGAGGACAGTTAAATACTGGCTGAAGCTTGTGCATTGCAGGCACACCACACATTTTAACTTTCTGTAGCTGTTGGCATTTAGCTGCTCCTCAGAGTAAAATGCGCGCACCAATGTATATAAAAACAAAGGGGCAGATACATTCTGTTCTTAGACTGAGGTCTGAGTTTTAAAAACTGCTGTAGCATTTTAACATTGTAAATGAAAGCAAATCACAGTCCAAGCTGCTGCTTCTTGTGGTTCAATATCCAGCTTGTTGCTGTAACTTTTTTTTTCATGAGAGGGCTCCCATTACAGTAGGACATCTGTCCAGCTAGAGAGCCTGGTGCTCTTAACAGCTTGAAATGTTTTGGGGTTTGGACCTTTACAGATGGGGTAGATTAAAACTGGATTGTGGATCAAAAACAGTTGCTGTGTTGTCCTGTGATCTCAGTGACCCTTGGCTGGGATCTTACATCCTCAGGAAGGGGCACCACTATCGCTGTCATTAGGTGGAATCACATATTTTGTTAGTTCCAAGAAGCCTGATTTCAAATGCTAAACAGCACATAAAAAAGTGAGTAAATTGATATAAAATATTCAGGCCTTATTTTTATTTTGAAACAAACTATTTCTTCCATTTGTCTGTGGTCTAAGCAGCGTTATGTATCTGTACACAAGGTATAACAGCACAGCAGATGTTGTCATCAGGAAGCAATTTCCCCTCTAGCTATGAGGGCAAGGTCCCTCACCCCTCCTGGGGTGATGAGCAGCCAGTGAAGGAGAGTGAATTTTTCTTTCTTTACCAAACAGGCCTAATGAATACTGTATATTTATAAAATTGTAATATAAAAATATAGTGAAAAAATATAAAAATTATATATATATATATCAGCTAGAATTTCAGCTGCATTGCTTAGTGGGCACTGTTATGTGGGATAGGTCTTCAAAGGTGTAAAAGTGTTGGAAGATGTGGGATTTGTATGAACTTGTAAGTAGATTTGGTTCTTCACTTTCATTGCCTGCTTTAGGAGATTTTGAAAGTCTTGATGGGCAACTCTTGCAGCTCCCAGTCAGCTAAATAACTTTGAAAACCTTCTCCCTGATGACTGGAAGAGGCTGAGAGTGCATGGAAGACTAGCAGTGAATTGTAGCCTTCACCTTTTTCTTCAATAGGGTGGCCAGCAAAATGGGGTGAGCAGACTGCTGTCAAGAGAGGAACAGGTTTTTGTGCACTCTCCCCACCATGCAGGCTGAGCACTCCATCTAACTAATCTTGTATCAGCCCCTTTGTGAGGCAAATCTGACATGAGAAATCAGAACTGATGAGAATACCAGCTTGTTAGTTTTACCCTGAAAGCCTGCTGCTAAGGGATTGATGTTCTGTCCTGTCCCATGGGGTGCTGCTCTCCTGCTTGGCAGTGTGTTTGCAGTTTTTCCTGGGGAACAGCTGGCTTTTCAGCATGAATGAGAACAACAGAATTAGGCCTTAGATTTTTCCTCGATCCTATTTCAAGCTAAACTAAGAGCCCTCTTCCTAATGAGGGTGGTAAGGACTTCAGAGTTCAGCCTATAATTAGGTCTGCTGTAGATCAGAGGGTGTCAGAGCAGATGGTTTTGTTCCCCCACAGTGGCTGGTAGAAAAAGATGGTCCAGGTTGTTGCACTTATGCAATATGGGGGAAACTGCTTTGCTAGGGCTGTCTCAAGAAAACATGGCAAACACTCCAACTTATTTCCCTCCATATTTGCATGATTTTCCTGGTAATGTCTGCTTTATTATTCCAAGTATAGGGGTGTTCCACTGAGTTGCAGACAGTGAATTGAAAGTCTCTTAGGTGATAACAAACTTGGAGGAGTTAGGCTGGGTAATGGGGACAGGGAAAAGACATTTGCTTTTCAGTGAGGAGTGGTGTCATGGCTCATCCTGACGGTGCCTGGGTCCTCTGATGCAGTGGGAGTTGCTGAAGCTGCTATGAGGGAACATCTCTTCTCAGGGCATGTGCTGCTGTCGAAATATAACACCTATTTCCTGCTCTGGGGCACATGGGGTTATCATCTGCACTGGCACACAGGTGCTGCAGCGGGGCAGGCACTGATGCTGCTCTGCAAAGCAGAGGAGAGCTGCCCTGCAGGGAGGCAACAAGAGAGGAAGAGACTAACTCAGAGTCTTGCACTCAGAGCTGACACAATAGATATGGATTTCCCCATGAAAAGGTATCGAGATCTCTGCAGCTTGGGGATAGTATTAGGATACTTTCTCACTCAGCTTGCCAGTCACAGCCGGTAACTGAGGGTGGCAATACATGAGAGTGACAGGTCCATTTCCCATTTGCAGCATAGCTCCTGGCAAGGGAATCTCTAAAGTCCTGGCTGAAACAGGATTTTGTTAAACAATCAAAAAGTCTCAGCAGTGAGTTTATGGTATTTTCAACAGTAACTAATGTGCACATAGGTGGCTCAGGTGAATTTGATGCCCCAGCTAAAAATCTGATTGAAGGCTGAAATAGCCATTAAGTTACTCTTTTATTTCTGTTCATGGTGAGACAATAAATAGATCTGGAGTTCTTCCAGTCTATTTCTGATTCAGAATTATTCATTTGATTTCTTCAAGTAATTGACTTTGCAAATTTTTGCATGTTCACAATAACACAGTTGCATATCACAATTCATGCTGTGATAGTTAATAGATATAAAGCTCTGATCTTACTAAGTATGAAATCCTGGCATTAGTAAAACCAAACAGGAGTTTTAACATTAAACTGAGACTAGGATTGAGTCCTGATGCAGTCCTATCAAAGATTTCTTTACACTTTCTTATTCATAGCAGAGATAAAGTTTAAATGCATATGTTGGCTGCGTAACACTTGCAGCCAGATCAGTTTGAAAGAGAAGTCAAACATCTGCGCCATATCAGTTGATTAGTGAATTCTAAGAACTCACACATGAATCAGCAAATTAGAAGATAAGGCCTCATTTCCTGCTAACAGGTAATTGCTGGCATTTTCCCTGAACTGCATGTTGCTGACAAGGTTTGGCAGATGTGAATTGTTTTGTTTTTCATGAATATTTTTCAATGACTGATTGACAGCTGACAGGCGCTTTTTCTTTAGACAATAATAAACCAATTTTCCCCATCATTGTGTATATGAAAGGATTGCTCTGCTCGTTTCCAAATGTGACGTGGGTTTATATGGTTGTATGAGAAGCTCACAATCACACACTTACTCATGAGACTATGCAGGGCTGGGGCACTGTACCCAGCATCCCAGGACTTGGGGCTGCCAGAAGCTACCGCGGGAGGAATAGCCAACAAGGAAAATGCAGGTAGCTGTTGGCAATTTTCCTATTTACACAGGCCAGGACGGATGTTATTGGGCTTCGCACCAGGAGATGGCAGGGTCGTGCTGTCCATGCAGCCTTTACCCAGCACTAGTTACCGATCCCATGCCTTTCTAGTACGGGATTTTAGAGCTCTCCCATGAGCTACTTTATTTTGTTTAAAAAATATCAAGCCTGTGACTCGCATTCGTGGAATATATACTGTCTGTGGTCAGCAGTATAATTAAAATCTTGAGATTGACCTGAGTTAAATGCACTACATTCAGACAACCGCAAGCTTTGTGAGACTGCAGACGAAGGACAGAAATTTCAATTCAGGCTATTTCTCTAGACTCTTCTGTTTCACTAGCTGTTCTTCAGACACCTAGAAAACTGTGCAATAAGTAATGCCAACCCAACTTTTATCCTGACCTTTTATGCTGCCTCCTCCCTTCCTGTCAGTTCTCTTTTATTGAATGAATTTGATTTTGGTATTGGGGTTTTTTTCTTCCTTTTTTGTTTCCTTTTTTCTTTTTTTTTCTGTTATGGTCATCTTCAGCACGGTTTCTGTTTTTCAAGCTCTGAAAGCTAGAGGAATGATTGTTTCATGCATAGTGTATGGGGGTAATCCTTAACTTGTTCTACTCACTAAGCTCATCTTCTCATTCAGCAGTCACAAAATCTTACAGAAAGAAAATATTGCTGTCTGTTGCCATTAAGGGAAGAGCTTATTTTGGCTTCGGGTAAAAGACAAAACAAGGTGATTTTCACTGATCTCTTGGTTAATATAATAGCTTTCCACTGCTAAATTTTATAGCCACAGACTAAGTGCGAATTTTGTGGTAGGGAATATTTGGACTTGTTTTATGTAGTGGCTGAGGTCATGCAAGCTGCCTGGAAAGCTGCATTTTTGCTATATATGTTATCTGTTATGTATACATAAGAGGCTTGCAATAAAATTGGAATTGTGTTTTGCTGTTCATTAATCATAGTAATAGCAATGGCAGTGATTAATTGATCAGACAGGAAGCATGTGCTTGATCCATGACATTCACTGGAAATGTGGTCTGACTTTTTAATCAATGGCAACTTGTTGCCTTAAGCCTTGGAGACCACAGTCTCTACCACCTCTGTGGACAGTGCCCAGGACAGCACAAATACCCACAGACCCCATCCATCTTTCAGTGCTAACTCATTTCTGACTGCCTTCAGCTGTGTCCGTGGGGTATTTCAGCATAAGAAAACTCCAGTTCACCAGCTAACCCATCTCACCACCAGCCCTCATGGCCTGGTGCCATAGGTGCTCTTGTTGGCTGCCTGCACTGTTTCAGGCAGCCCATGGGGAAAGGTTAGTGTCATCTATGCTGTCCCAAAATATGCCTGGGCATTGCTTGGAGAGAGCCAAACCCACACCAGAAACTAGGCTGACTCTGTCACGTTATAGAGGGCCACGGCCAGCACATGAAGCCATGCTTGGGGAGTGCTGTGCACTGCTGGTGGGGAAGTGTGATGTGCCTGTGGCTGATGGCCTGGCAGGACATGCAAAAGTTTGCAGGATCTGCTGGGTGACTAGTTGAGGAGTGTAGGAGATTTGGCTAGAGGCCAAATTGCTGCTGCATGCAGGAGAGCCAGCGAGGCTTGTGCCAGATGTGACCCCTTGCTGCACCCACATGTAGGCAGGGCAGCTGGCTCACCACCCAGTGACCAATGCCAAGCCTGCCCCTGAGGAGTGATCAGCCTCCCGTGTTCAAGTCCCTCCAGTTTATATACTGGGCATGACATTCTGTGGCAAGGAACATCCTTTTGGTCAATTTGGATCAGCTGTCCTGGCTGTGCTCCCTCCCGGCTTTTTGTATACCTGCTCTTTGGCAGACCATGGGAAACTGAAAAGTTCTTTACTTGAGGTAAGCACTACTGAGCAACAACTAACACATCAGTGTGTTATCAACATTATTCTCATACTGAATCCAGAACAAAGCACTCTACCAGCTACTGGGAAGAAAATTACTCTTTCACAGCTGAAACCAGGACACAGGGCAGGCTTTCTCACCTCTCCTTCCTCCATGGTGCCAAAGGGCTTTAATGGTGATGGCTGTCTCATAGTTTGGCTGTGTGGACAACATAACACTGTCAGGACAGGAACAACAAGTAGACAGCGTTAAGTCTCTCTTTGTCAAGCACTCTGCGTTGTTATTACAGTACATGCTCTGACTCTGGCATGGGTCATCAGGCACAAGCAGGACTTTAGTCCTGGGCAGCATGCATGATTTACAGCTGTCACCTTTATATTATCCTCCTGCCAGAGCCTCAGCACCTCGTGCTGTTCCATGCTGTATTATGGTAGCATTGATTGTGGCAAATGAAACACAGAGCACAGCTGAACTGCTCTGCAGTATGACAGACATCACGGAAAGAGATCTCTGTCAATGCTGAAAGCAAGTGGGTTTCCTAGTTTAAAGGTTGTTCTGAAACAACCTGACCAGACAGGTTTAGTCTGGTACCACTAAAAGCATCACTCAAGGGAGGCAATTCACAGCATTGGGGAAAAAAAATACATTCAAGCAAATTTTCCCTTCTCAAAGATTCTCATTGAAAGCTCCCATGTAAAATAGTGCTTTGGTACCATAAGACTCAGACAAACCAGCCACAGTTATGACCATCTTGCTTCCAAGTTACTGTCTGAGACATTTTGAAATCCCTCTAATTCACTGCTATTTGTACCCAGACTACTTCAGGAAGAGGATGAGGTTGGTGCCCATTGCATGAGTTATTTGTCCTGACACAAAAAAAGGGGACCGTATTCCACACCAGGCCTGGAAATCAGTTCATTAACATTATCTCTGAATTTTTTCTCAGCTGCCATTTCTTTTGTTCTGGTGTAGATCCCTTTTTCTCAGCTTGTTCCCATGTAGACTTGCTTAAGCATCATAAAGTTATTTTTTCAAGCAACTTCTCAAGTCTTTTTAGTTTGTTTTCTCCTCTTAAAACCTTATAGTTTCTTTTTTTTCCTGAGATTTTAAAGACTGGGTCTTCACTGTCCCATATATCTGTATGAAACCTGGAGTGACTGTTCTAGAGAAAATACCACATATCCTGGCTATGCTTTCTATGTAGAATATAGATATGGATCAGAAAGGTTAGGTCAGCTTGGGGACTGGTAGTGCCAAGTATCATGGCACAGAGAAAAACTGAGCATCATGAGCACTACAGAGCATCCCTGTGGTATGGGACTAGCAGTGGTGGATCAGCTACTGGCATCAGGAAGAAAAGCACCCAGTTGTAGCCCTATAAGGTCGTGTTCAAGTGCTTCCTAAATATTGTAGGAATTAAAAAGGGCATTTATTACCGGACAAAATCTGAGCAAAGGATTTTTGGAGGAATTTCAGGTAAGGACTGTCCCTTTGCCCCTCTTGAAACTCTTGGACACCAAAATATTTTGAAAAGTCAGACCTAGTTCCCTTTCAAAGCAGAAAGCTTATGCCAAGCCCTTTTCCTTTGAATTTCTGGTGACTAACCTAAGAAACCCCTAGCACAGCAACTACTGTGAGTTGAATTAGGTGCCTGAAGTATCCATGAGCCTAAATCCGAAACTTGCCACTTGGTTTCCTTTGTGCATTGCACCCTAAGTGCTACCCCCAGCAATTGCCTGGCTATCTCTAGAGTTGCTGCCAGGGTGTGCTTGTTCAAAGCCTGCTCCCTTGTTCCTTGGGCCCAGGGTTCAGGAGAGATCTGGGGAGGAAAAAAGTGAGTGTGTTCAACAAACAATTTCAGTGCTGTCATGTTCAAGTTTTGCTTTCATTTTGAAATCCAGCCAGGATGCTTGAAGTCCCCTGTGTGCAGGGATGATGCCCTAGCCTTGCCAGGGGCTTGACGGGTGATTGCACCAGAGTTGAAGACCCCAGGGATCTCAGGGAGCAGGGACACCACATGACAGCAGGCCACATGTGAGCCTGGTATGGGGCATACCCGGGGGGGCTGAGACAGTGTGCCCCAGTGGGGTTCTGCCAGTGTGGGACTGTCTACATGAAACTTCTCTACTTCAGTGTCTTTGCTGACATCCTGGTAAAGCAAGAAGAGATCATTTTGGACTACACCTGTAAGGCAGGTCTGGGAAGCTGCTGAAATCCTTCTGGCTGCATAAGGGAACTTTAGTGCTAATTTGGCAACATTCCATTTCTAGAGGTTCTTCTCTCATAAACACCTGTCCTTCATGTCCTCCTTGGCTAATTTCCTTTGTTCTCCACTGCAGCCAAGGTGTCATTTACTTTTGAAGTATTAGGAGCTGCCACTTCCAAGCAACATCTGGAAGAAATTACTTCAGCAGCAAAAGATCGTCAAACAGAGTTGCTGGAAACATTACCTCAGAGCAACCTCAGAAACAACTTGACATGGCAGAGGTGCCCACAGTGCAGCCTGAAGGTGGAATATACTCTGTAATGTCCTGGTGCATGGGCCAGGGCTGCCTTCCTACTGTCTGGACTCAGGGTAGGGTTAGATGCCAAGTTCCTAAATTTTTTTTTCACTTTGAAATCCTCTTTTTCACCAGATAACAATCGCTTCAAAAACAGATCTTTACATTTCCTGAAATGGGACCACAGCTTGGCCCATTTGTTTGACCACTTTCCTTGGATCACTATATGGTTTCAATTTTGGAAACTGCTGTTCATGACAGTTTGAATATGTGGGGTGAGATTTATCAAACCACCTTCAGGACACAGGGACACAGAGATTGTACCTCAGTTACCAGTTTTCTCATGAAGCACATGCTGAAGTCTCATCCTATCTACATGATGACAGCAGAGAAATTATCAGTATGGCTAATCTCTGCCAGATTCAAAAGGAGGTACTGAGTCTACTTCTACCCCGGATGTTAAGCCATTGATTACAAAATGAAGCATCAAGAAGAAGTCAATAGATGTGAAGGACCAAGGGTACTGAGAAGACTTTCTTGACAGAGAGTACAAGATAGTTACTATTCCTAGAAGAACAGATGGAGACACCAGAAAAAGACAGAGGAATAGAAAGGAGAAACAACAAAGTTAGACTGTGAAAGGTTATGTCAAGTCCCACACAAGAAGAGAAAACACATGCTTTAGTGCTGTCTTGGATGGGGCCCAAAATGTCAAACAAACATGCAACTAACATAGAATAGTCAAGTTCTGTTCTGCTTTAATTTTGGTATATCATGTTTAAATTAGTGTGCTAGCTCACGTCAAGTATATGCTTTTAATTAAATTTTGAAATGACATTTTCCTTTCTGAGAAAGATTTTAAAAATGAATTTGTTATACTTCAACTTTGTTGACAAAGATGGTTTCAGTTAATGAAAGATGAAACTGGATGCATTAAGAATTAAAGGAATATAAACCATATGCTGTTATGTTTGATGCACTCAAAATGGTTCTTCTTTCTACTCAGTTCCCTGGGGCTGTTTTCAGACTGGTGGTAATATGTGTATTTCATTTTGTGCTTTAGCACTAGATAACCAAAATAGGTACAAGTTGGAAGAATTGAATGTTCTTGGTCCACTTGGAAGTGTCTTTCTGCTAAAAAATTGAGAGGACTAAGTCTGAATGTCTCATTCTTCACAAGTCAAATCCTAAAACTAGAATAGTTTATTTTCGAGGTTGAAACTTGCTCTGTCTTGCTGATTTTCTGTATTTTCTCTGAAATTTATGGAATGTATCAAGTCCAGAGTGCATTCTTTTTGAATGAAGAACATCTTGTACTTTACACTGAAGACTTTGGTATTCTTTTCATGGAAGGCTGCAAACCACTCTTTGGAAGGAGAGTTTGTATTGTTTTCAACAGTTGCCTATTAACAAGAAGTTGAAGACATTCAACAAACTGCATGAACATGTCTCTTATAACCAGTTTTAATACTTTCATTTTAGGATATTTCATTTTAAAAACAAATGTTGGCCTTGGCTTCAAGAACCACCAGTCCTTGAAAGCTAAATTATTATCTGCAGGGAGTACATATGGTTTCAATAAAAAGAAACATGCACAAAGTTTATTGTAAGGAAAAGCATACCATTCAGTCTGATGTTATTCTTATCCTGGTTTTATGAGATTTTGGACAAGTGATGGGTAGTTGTGAATATGTTTATGAATCCTAATTCTATTTTGTTAGAAAAAACTCCTTTGTTCTGTTTGTATTCAAAACGCATTATGTGTCCTCCAGTTCTGGAAAGGCTTTGAGCAATTGCACTGGCAAGATAGCTGTCTTCTGTTTAATACATTCTTGATTGACTGTTAAAATCAACATTGTAGTTCTTGTAAAGCTTGCAATAGGTACAATCCTGGTTTTGTTTGAGATAGTGGGAGTATTTTAATTCTCTTCAATGAGAATTCTTATGTATGTTAATAGAACAGATGAATTCCCTTTGTCACAGATAATGAGCGTGCCCACTTCCTCCCAGTGAAGTACCTTATTTAGCATCTCAGCATCCAGGTTGTCCTGGTGAGGTCTGCAGGTTCAGTCTTGCATGTCTCTAAAGAATGGTGGGACATCAAATAGGGAAATGAAAAGCCTCACCCCTATGAGAAAGCATACCTATATGAAAAGTTGAAAAAGTCTGTTGCCCAGAACTGAAATGGAGAAAGCTGTTTATCTACAGTTGTACCACTGCTTTTGGATGAATCCCTTCTGCTTTGTCAAACACTGCTTGGGAAACAAGAAAGTTTGCATAGTTCCGGGCAGTCACAAATGCCCTTGCTTATCCAGATCTGCCCTACTTTCCTTTTCTACCACGTCTGATGCATTGGCAGAACCCCACTGGGGCACACTGTCTCAACCCCACCTGGGTGTGCCCCATACCAGGCTCACATGTGACCTGCTGTCATGTGGTGTCCCTGCTCCCTGAGATCCCTGGCGTCTTCAACTCTGATGCAATCACCCGTCAAGCCCCTGGCAAGGCCAGGGCATCATCCCTGCACACAAGGGACTTCAAACAGAGAAAGCTATGGTGTGTTGATAGGGACATCTTGAGACTTGGGTATTCTGAAATTAACTTTGAAATCCCTGCTGTTGTGTTTGTCTACTAGCCTTTTGCTGCTGTTGTATTTGATGATCTTTGGGATTTTTGTTGTTGTGTGATACTTTTCACTCTTCTGATTTGTAGATCACTGGTTGTATCTGCAACAGGGCCATCACGTGGACATGATTACTGGTTTCTGATGACTCTCCCAAGTAACAGCAAGCTCTTTTAGGGAGGTGTCTGTGTTTATTTCAGTGGGAAACTGGGGCACAAGGAATACTGGAGAAGACCTCTTGTAGGTTAGTCTTTTGTCTGTGCTTTAAAGTGAGGTATATAATGACTTCTCATTGCTCTTTGTTGAAGATTTGATCTCCCTTCTCTGAGTCAGTGTAAACTCTATCTTAGCTGGGTAGTTTTTGGCTTCTCTGCTAGACTTTCAAATATATTCCTTAGCACTGCAGTTTAGCGTTGTCAGCTCAGGCTTCAGGCTCTTGACCTTACTCGGGATTCCTTTGTGATTCAGGGTGTTATACCTGCTTGTATCATCATCTCATCAATGTCTTTAATCTTCTGAAATGAATTCAATGGGAAAGCACACTGTACAGGTGGAGACTGCCTTTTGTATTCCTTAAGAAGCAAAACAAAAGCCCAGTAACATCAAATAAGTGGAGCTTGTGCTGTTCATCCTGTGGTGTCCACACATCCACTTTCTAAGCCTCTGTGAAATTTTACAAAAAGGATAGAACACTTTTCTTCCATGCTTCCCTGCTTTCTCACTTTCTCTCTCTCTGTAGGCAATGACATATATCTAAGGAACATTTCCCTAGAGCTTGTTGTGTATACAAAGCACAGTCTTCATAGAAGTGAGCTGAGAACTGAGCCTAAGTTTTCACAGAAAATCTTTCTGTCAACTATAAAATCTATTTTGCTCTATCACTGACACGATGCCAACAGCTGAACAAGGTGTTTACACCTGCCCACATCCATGTGTGTATATATATATATATGTGTACACCATATATATTTACATCTGTGTATGGTATATGTGTACAGCTCAAAGATGGTTATCTTCCAGAGCTCACAGTAAACTCAGCAGATGTTGCTTTTAGAGAGAAATGAACCTTTTCATTTTTCCTTCACAAAGGTGTTTTCTTATAAGCCACAGTCATGAAGAACAGACAAATGCATTGAACATTATCCACTGTTTTAAAATAAACTATCATTATTCAGAGCACTGCTCTGTTACACTTACGAACCCCAAATATCTATGTATGAAAAGATATTTTCAGGGTGGTTAACCTATCTGAGTAAAATCAGAAGGAAGAAAATTGTCATAAGAAAGTGCTTTTGTTCAGCTGAGTAATTGAGTCAGATGAAAAATGTGTGATGGTGATGTTCCCAGATTCCAAAATGCATAGTATAACAGGCATCTCTCCAACTGCCAGCAACTTATAGATTGGTTAGTGCTTGAGTTTTTGCTCATTTTCTTGTTTTGAATGTAGAACAGCAACTAGGAAGAAAAGGGAGAATTTTGTCATTTTATAAGCTTCCAAATAGTAGTTGACCAAGACCATTTCAGCCTGAGCTTGTCTTCAGCTGCTAAGGTGGTGTTCATACATGATTTTATGAACAATGAACCACTGATAATGACATTTAGTATCACACAGAGCCATCATGAGATAATTTTACATCTGAAAAAAAGTAAGTATCAAGCAGCCTTATTCTTGAAATTATTTATTTCTATTTCAGAACAGCTGATCCTAACTTAATTAAATAATGGTTATCTCAAATAGTAAATCTGATTATATTTCTGTTGAAGAGAATAATGCCTGTTCCCCTTTGGCAGCATCTCTTTTCCCTTTGAAAATCTCTGGGTTTAAATAAACTTCTGAATCTGATGATTTAACTTTGCTACATTGATGCATGGATAACCATAACCTTCCTTTTATATAATTAGCATCTTTTAGTAGAAACTGCAAAATTACTTATGCTTTCTTGTCTAAATTGCTCTGCTATAAAGCTCAGCTTCTTTCCCTGCTTCAGTAATTGTGTTTTTTTTAATATTTGTGGTTTTTAGCTGCATGGGCTTATATCAAAATAAAATATGATAAACTATGGATTTGAATTGAACAAATGAAGCAGCTCCTGGCATTGATCATAGAATCATAGAATCAGCCGGGTTGGAAGGGACCTCCGAGATCATCAAGTCCAACCCTTAATCCACTACTGCCATGGTTACTAGACCATGGCACTAAGTGCCACATCCAGTCCCATCTTAAAAACCTCCAGGGATGGTGAATCCACCACTTCCCTAGGCAGCCCATTCCAATGTCTGGTTACCCTCTCTGTAAAGAATTTCTTCCTAATATCTAACCTAAACCTCCCCTGGCAGAGCTTAAGACCTTGCCCTTTTGTCTTACTGATAGCTGCCTGGGAGAAGAGACCAACCCCTACCGGGCTACAACCTCCTTTCAAGTAGTTGTAGAGAGTGATGAAGTCTCCCCTGAGCCTCCTCTTCTCCAGGCTGAACAATCCCAGCTCCCTCAGCCTCTCCTCATAGGACTTATGTTCAAGTTCCTTCATCAGCTTTGTTACTCTTCTCTGGACCTCCTCCAGCACCTCAATATCCTTCCTGAGCTGAGAGGCCCAGAATTGGACACAGTACTGCAGGTGTGGCCTCACCAGTGCTGAGTACAGGGGCAGAATCCCTTCCCTGGTCCTGCTGGCCACACTGTTCGTGATAGAGGTCAGGATGCCATTGGCCTTCTTGGTCACCTGGGCACACTACTGGCTCATGTCCAGCTTCCTGTCAAT
Organism: Lepidothrix coronata; assembly: GCF_001604755.1. Classification (NCBI taxonomy): domain Eukaryota; kingdom Metazoa; phylum Chordata; class Aves; order Passeriformes; family Pipridae; genus Lepidothrix; species Lepidothrix coronata. The sequence continues at coordinate 252,877 of NW_016690241.1, forward strand.
CCAAACTCCCAGGTCCCTTTCTGCCTGGCTGCTCTCCAGCCACTCTGTCCCCAGCCTGTAGTGCTGCATGGAGTTGTTGTGGCCAAAGTGCAGGACCTGGCACTTGGCCTTGTTGAACCTCATGGTCAGTGTGTCCCAGACAGCCTCTGACCACCACATCTCCCACCAGCCTCTCTCTGTTTGGGAACAGAAGGTCTAGCGGGGCCCCATCTCTGGTAGGCTCATTTAGCAGCTGGAGCAGGAAGTTATCCTCTATACGCTCTAGGAATCTCCTAGACTGTCTCTTCTCCACCGTGTGGAGTTCCCAGGAGACATCCGGCAGGTTAAAGTTGCCCACAAGNAGAATTTCTTCCTAATATCTAACCTAAACCTCCCCTGGCAGAGCTTAAGACCTTGCCCTTTTGTCTTACTGATAGCTGCCTGGGAGAAGAGACCACCCCCTACTGGGCTACAACCTCCTTTCAAGTAGTTGTAGAGAGTGATGAAGTCTCCCCTGAGCCTCCTCTTCTCCAGGCTGAACAACCCCAGCTCCCTCAGCCTCTCCTCATAGGACTTATGTTCAAGTTCCTTCACCAGCTTTGTTGCTCTTCTCTGGACCTCCTCCAGCACCTCAATATCCTTCCTGAGCTGAGAGGCCCAGAATTGGACACAGTACTCCAGGTGTGGCCCCACCAGCACTGAGTACAGGGGCAGAATCACTTCCCTGGACCTGTTGGCCACACCGTTCCTGATCCAGACCAGGATGCCATTGGCCTTCTTGGCCACCTGGGCACACTACTGGCTCATGTCCAGCTTCCTGTCAATCCAAACTCCCAGGTCCCTTTCTGCCTGGCTGCTCTCCAGTCACTCTGTCCCCAGCCTGTAGTGCTGCATGGAGTTGTTGTGGCCAAAGTGCAGGACCTGGCACTTGGCCTTGTTGAACCTCATCCCGTTGGAATCAGCCCACCTTTCCAGTCTGTCCAGGTCTCCTGAAGAGCCCTCCTGCCTCCAGCAGATCAATACTCCCCCCGAGCTTGGTGTCATCTGCAAATTTGCTAATGGTACACTTGATCCCCTCATCTAGATCATCAATAAAGATATTAAACAGAACTGATCCCTGGGGGACACCACTAGTGGATGCAGCAACTGGATGCAGCACAGTTCACCACCACTCTCTGGGCCCAGTCCTCCGGCCGGTTCCTAACCCAGCACAGAGTGCCCCTGTCCAAGCTGTGGACTGCTAGATTTTCAGGAGAATGTTATGAGAGATGGTGTCAAAGGCTTTGCTGAAGTCCGGGTAGACTACCTCCACAGCCTTCCCCTCATCCACTAGGCAGGTCCCCTGATCATAAAAGGAGATCAGGTTGGTCAGACAGGACCTGCCCCTCCTAAACCCGTGCTGGCTGGGTCTGATCCCTTGTCCATCCCGTAGGTGCTGTGTGATTGCACTGAGGATGATCTGCTCCATAACCTTGCCAGGCACTG
>NW_016690241.1:255401-344441 GCF_001604755.1 Lepidothrix coronata
TTATCCTCTATACGCTCTAGGAATCTCCTAGACTGTCTCTTCTCCACCGTGTGGAGTTCCCAGGAGACATCCGGCAGGTTAAAGTTGCCCACAAGAACAAGGGCTGGGGATTTTGAGACATCTGCCAGCTGCTTGTAGAATAATTCATCACCCTCATCATCCTGGTTGGGTGGTCTGTAACAGACTCCCACCAGGATATCAGCCTTGTTGGCCTTCCCCTGATTTTGATCCACAGGCACTCAACCTTATTGTTACTGACTTCAAGTTCTACAGAGTCAAGAGACTCTCTAACATATAGAGCTACCCCTCCACCTCTCCTACCCTGCCTGTCCCTTCTGAAGAGCTTGTAGCCAGACATGGCAACACTCCAGTCATGCGAGTCATCCCACACATTTCTGTGATGACAACTACATCACAGCTTCCCTACTGCACGATGACTTCCAGCTCCTCTTGTTTGTTGCCCATGCTGCGTGCATTGGTGTACATGCATTTCAGCTGGGCTGCTGATTTCACTCTTAACTCGGGCTTTCCACCCTTAGGCTCCTCTCTGGAGAGCCTGGTTTCAATCCCTTCCCCCTTCAAACCTAGTTTAAAGCCCTCCTGATCAGCCTCGCCCACTTATGGGTTAGATAGATGAAGCTCATCTGATTTGAAGAGATTAGGTACCATAGAATTTGCCCCATGGTCAAAAAACCAATATTCTGCCGGTGGCACCAATCCGTCAGCCACATATTGATGAGTTTTCCTACTCCTCTCCTTGTTCATCCCTGCTACTGCAGGAATTGAGGCAAACACCACCTGTGCTCCTGTCCCATTAACTAATCAACCCAGCGCCTTGAAGTCCTTTTTAATTGTCCTGGTACTTCTTCCGTTAACATCATTAATGGCATCTCTGCCAGCCAGGACTACCCACAGTGGATAATAATCTAAGGGCCAAATTAGCTCAGGGAGTCTCCTACTAATATCCCTCACCTGGGCCCAGGAAGACAGCAGATCTCCCTGTGGGATGGGTCTGGTCAAAATATAGGGTCCTCAGTTCCCCTCAGAAGGGAGTCACCAACTACAACCACTCTTCTTTTTTTCTTTATAGCTGAGATTGTAATCCGTCTGGTAGACAGGGTGCAACTAGGAGACCCTCCAGACAAATCTTCGTCTTGACTGTCCTCTACCTGATTCTCTGGGTCCAGGGCCTCATACCTGTTCTTTAAGGGCACCCGGGGAGGTGATGGTGGTCTGGAGGGGATTCTTTTACCTCTCCGGCCAGGGACCTGTTTCCATTCCCCCCCCATCTACGTGATTTGTTCCAACTGCCTGATGGTAGGAGGGGTAGGGCTTCACCATCTGCTGCTGGACTTCCTTTGGGGGTGAAAGGGTGTGACTCCACGAATCAATTTCCCTTTCACTTTCCCTAATACTTCTTAGCCTCTCTACCTCTTCCTTGAGCTCTGCTGCCAGGCACAGCAAATCATTCACCTGCTCGCATCGTACACAGACGCCACTCACGCTGTTGTCTGGTACTAAAGCCAGGCTCAAACACTCTGTACAGCCAGAGACCTGAACAGTTGCGTCTGTCTTGGTATCCTTCTTGGGGGGTTCTGTCTGTATGAACACACCCCTTGTGATAATAGGATATTCAGGTGATATTCACCTGTATTCTGTCATCCAGACTAATTATCATCATAACTTCTGTCAAAGGAGGAGGTTATATATTGCTTTATAATTTCTAGCAGAAAATTCTAATAATGTTCCAATGATGTCATATTTTGGAAGAGTTAAAGAAAACATGCTTACATGAGGAAAGCAGAAAAACAGTCATTCTGTATTTTTCCAGATCTAAGGAATTTTTATTTGAGGTGCTTTACAGAAGGTGAGATTCTATTCTGCTTGATTTTCCCCTATAGACTTAGCCAGAAAGAGAGTTTAGCCTTTAACTTGATACCAGATTCTGAAAAGCCAAAATCTATAGTTACAGGTACATTTTGGGGCCTCCTGCCCTCTTTACAAGGAGCTCCCATCTATGATGTCTTTCATGGCCCCTGCCATACCAGTGTTTGGGGAGTTGCTATGATGCTTGAGGCGATTCACAATACAGCCCAGTCCTCCCAGCATAGCTGTGGCCACACTGTTATTCTACCACCCCCAGATCCTTAATAATGCCCTGGACAAGTGGAGCAAGTTGTTTGCTTAGTAGTAGATGAAGCTCAAAATATGACAAGGTGGAGAATGCATTTCTTTAAAAAGAACTTGTGAGTCTTCTCAAACCCAATGCCTTCTAATTCTCTTAAGCTTTGATAAGAAAAACCCAGTGCTCTCCAAATCATTCCCTCATCCATTCCCTTCCCTCCGCCCCAGCTAAAAACATAGCTAATGATTTGAAATGTATGAATATGTATGTGTAAAGCTGAACTTGGAATTATAAACATTTAGATATTGACCATTTAACTATGCCACCTTTTCTTGCTGGTGTCCTTTGAGGTTCTTTGATATTCAAAGGAACTGACAAATGTGGGGATTGCAGGTTCATTTCAGGAAAAACTGTCTCTGACATATGTGTGTTTGTACGCTTCTGTATTTTAACACCACGTAGGAAGATGAAAGCAAGGGTAGCAGCAGATAAAGCATCTTTTCTTCTTCAGCTGTAGACTGTAGTTTCATAGCAGTTATTTCTAACTATTGTAGAAACTCCATGATGGCGTGTTAGAAATCTCACAGAGAAACAGACTGCTCACATAACAAAAAAAAATATTGGATGCTGAGGCAGGGGAGTCTACCAGCATACCTGGTGATGCCCTCGCTCTCCAGTGGAGAGTTGGGGTCTTACAAAGTCAGCATCTGTATCTCTAGACAGCACCATTTTTGCTTTTAACAGATCTCTTAATCAATTAGCAATTACCAAGTGGTTACATGTTGCGGTGGTGTGAACCTGTTCAGTGTTTCTTCCCAGAATCACTCATGAGCACAGCTGGGAGAGACAGGGGCCCTTGGGGGTATAGAAGACCTCCAAGCAGCAGTCCTTTACTACCAAGATATATGAAAGGTAGCATCCTTCTCACATGTAGCTGGGAAGAACAGCTGACACATAAGCAAGGAAGAACCCATGAACCTGGGATGCTGAGAAGTGAGAAAGGAGCAGAGAAGCAACCTCCTTCTTTAGGATGAAATAGATTGATGAGATAAATATACTGAAGGTATTGTTGGGTTATTATTTTTGTTATCTCCAGGGGCAGATCATCAGGGTTAGAAGATAAATACTCAGTGAGCATCTGAGATATCTAGGCACTGGTCCTCCTGAATTTTATAGTTCTTGAGAATTATAACCTTTTGGCCCAATCAGAGAAAAATTCAAATAATGAATCTCTGTAGAAAAGCACTAGGAGAGCAAAGTCATATTACAGACCTTGAGTTGCATGATCCAAAGCAGCACATTCTCAGTGTCCTTACTCAAGGGACTAGTTAAAAAAATCTGTGCATTTTCAGCAAATAATGCTACTCAACAACATTTTTAAAATGAAAATCCTTTTCTGAAAACAAATTCATGTGTAAAAGGAAGCAAATTAAGTCTTGGAGAGAGTCATCCCCGAGGTTGATTAGTAAATACAACCACAAAGAAACTTTTATCCTCTTTTTCCAAGCCAAAAAGATTTTTACCATTTCTTCTAATGGCAGAGACTTCAGCCTACAGAGATCTTCTATATGAAAATAGTGATTTTTCTTTTCTTTACTCTAAATTTAATTTATACCTAGACCTACATCTGACCTAACTTGCTTATGTACAGAAGCCCATATCTCTTTCCTCGCTGCAGACCTCTTTCTTTGCAGACCTCTTTCTTGCTATGCTTCCCCACCTCATAAGAAATATAGGAGGTTTGGGATTTCTGTTATTTGTTGTTTTAGACATGATAAGTAATCCTTAAAAGATGCTTTTACATGACTTGACTGTGTTAAAATCTAACAACATGCCATAAGCATTAAAATCAAACTTTTGGACAAACAGCCTAATTATCCTCAATACAGTCCTTGAATTAGCTACAAAGCCAGCTTCTTGCTATCCACATTCACAGGAATATCTCTTCACTTCCCTGCAAAAATTTCATAAAATAGGCAGCATTTGCGATATGCTGGTGAGGTCATGACTGCTGGGATAGTCTAGAGAGACATCAAGTGCATGGTTCCCTGCTGGGATTCTCTTTCTTCCCTTTCAGAGCAGGGAACATCCACTTTGAAGATTCACTTGCCAAAACTATGGCCATCTGTCTGAAAGCATGCATGCCTTTCTTCTTGCTGCTGCTGTCCTCACTCTTCCCACTCTTCTTTCCATATTTACTTACGAACACTTCCCTGACTTCTTTTTTGGCTCCTATCTCTTTCTTGGACATTTTTTCCCACATCTCATGGCAATACTGTGTCTGATCATGACTCACTCCATGAACTTGTGCTACTGATCACTCTGTGAGAATGCACCAGGGTGAAATTTGTTGGGAGGTCAGTGTTTGATGGTGCTGTTACCCCTGATAGAAGAGAAAGCCAAAGGAATTATGACACAAATCTTGGAATATGAGTTGAAAGAATAAAGCCCATAATACAGACAGAGAAGTCAGTGATTGAATGAATACTGGAGACATACCCTCATACACAACAGCACCGTGTTTACACAAAAACCTGTCAGCACATTACTGCATCCAGAGCATTAGTAGAGGAGTTTCTTATTAGCATCTGGTTTAGGTCTGTGTAGTAGTTGACTCTTTTGTCTGACCTGACTGAGCAAAAAAAAAGAAAAAAAAGCCTGTGTTCACCTGAAACAAAATATGTTTATTTTTCTTAGGAAATTGAAATGGAAGCAAAAGAAATTACCCAGGTAGGACCAACACATTTCTTTCACACCTAAATAATACCTCTTGTATAGTCATTAAGCTTGGAGGTTACAGGGTAAAAAAGAAAATACGTTTTGTAGTCTGTATAAAATATTACACGTTTTTCACTGTTGAAGTTGAAAAGTCAAGATAAATTTTTCAAATTTTTTTGTTTTGCTTATGTTATATATGTATATTGCTGAAACAGTATTTTTCAGGAAACTATTCTCTGCAAAAAACCCCTCATCTAGTTCTTTCAGTAGGACATAACAGCATCTTTCCTCACAACTTGTTCTCCAGTTAGAGCCTGACTCATGACCAGTGCCACAGACTTCAAAGTGACTGTGTGCTTCAGTGGGGGGTTGCATATTTAAATCAGGCAATCTAATGTTTCCAATTATAGGAAATGTATTTGGAAGGGTGCCAAAATGCTAAATAGCTTGATAAAAAAGAAAGGTTCTTTGTTTCAATTATTTCTTATTCCACTACATGCTTCCCCTACCACCACTTAATTAGAGACAAGAACTCCACAGGAGATCCTGTTCTTTATTAATTCATTTAAAAGTTAATAACTGTATTTGCAAGAGCAACACCAAAGCTTGAATTCGATGGCAAGCTCTGGGTAAGGAAAGACAGTCCAGAGGTTATGTGACTAAATTGAGACTGGAGTGGCCATTTCCCCGCTTCGGATAAGACCTCTTCATGCAATCAAATCACTTGGACACAGACAACTAAAGGTGTTTAATTTTGCTTCTATGGAAAATCATGCAAGTTAGGAACCTCTGATGATGATGCTTTGTCTCTCTCTGTGACAGTTCCTACTTTTGGAAGGGTTTGTGGGGATAGCTATGTGAAGAATTGCTCGGTGATTATTTAAGAAGTCCTGAAAGTGTTGTAACATGCATTTTTTGGCTTCATGACCACATTTTCTTTCACTTGGTGGTAACTTGTGGGAATGGGATTAACTTTGTACCGTGTTGGATGTTAAAACTTTGACCAAGTCTCAAACAAACACCTTCTTCCACCAGGCAGAAGGAGTGGGCCATATTCTTTTCTGTAGCTCCTGTGTCCTTCCTGATACAGGAATCAATAGGAATGGTAACTGAAAGCTGAGATCAGGATTTTTAATCCATCAGTACAATTATAATTAAAAAAGAGGCCTTCTGAGCAAATGCAGCAGAGGATTTTGGTACTCTCCTAAGGATTACAGAGTTTAGTGTCGCAGCTTCTTGTACCAACTAGTAGATAACATTAGGAACTTAATGCTTGTTTGGATTTTGCCAACAAAATGTAGGTAAGATAAGAAAAAGAACCTACAGCAAAATTTACAAACCAATTAGTCAGCATTATAACAAGTCACTTCACAAATGAGAATACCAATAGGAATGTTTATGTTAGGGATTTATTTAGCTCTTTGAGCTATCTTGTTTCTAATTTAAAATACTTGGGTTTGCTCACTGAAATATTCTACTTGCAACAGCATTGGGTTAAATACAATAGAACAACATGTTGAATTGTTTGTTTGTATAATGACTTGTGGGACAGGTGATCACTCCTCACTTGGTGCAATTTGACAGGGATTATGAGCTCAAGAGCTGTGGCTACATAATTAGTTGTCAACTAATTTGTTCTAAGGCAGGATCACTTGAGGAACATTTTCACTAGTGATAGTTACTGAAATGTGTATTTTGATGTTTGTTATTCGATTGCTGACATTTGTGTTTTTCCTTGGAGCACATGCTAGTGAACTTTACAAACTACAGCATCCTTATTACTCTGTGGCTCTGGATGTTTATGTTGCTGCCTAGGACATCTGTGACACAGTTGTCTGTCTATCCTTCACTGCTTTGCTGCATAACACAACAAATTCTTGTATGAAAAACTGTAGCCTGTTTTGGCTCTTTCACAGCATCACAATGAATGGTGAAATGAAAATTGGTAGAGCTGGTTTGAGCAAACCTGGCCACACTTGCACCATGCCAATATGTTGGACTATCTGCGAGCTCACAGGTAATCCTGAATTAATACCCTAACTAATTCTGTTCAAGCTCAGGATTTCTTCTTAGCTGTGCTCCAGAACTTACTCAAAAAAATTATCCGGAGTACTGTGTCTTAACCTTGTTTGGCCTTGGCAGAAGGCTAGGAACTATCTCTAGAGCACAGAGCAGGTTTAGACATTTTTAGAGATGCTAAGAAACTGCAGAGCTCACATCTTATGTGGGGGATTATCACCTCTGAGCCCCAGGTCATCCAAGCAAGATGCTTATACCAAGGAGCCAAGACTGAGCTTCTCAAGCAAACTGATGGTCCAGGTGCATTCATTTTGAGTACCTGGGGTTGAATCTAACATAGAACTTCTTAGGGAGGAGTTAAAACAGAGAACTGGCTTTCAAAGGCCAGTTGCTACAAATATAGTGATATTGTCAGAAATCCAAAATTAGTGGACTTAAATTTAAATTAAATAGTCATCATTATAAAATATTACACTGGTCACTTGTATTTACATGCAACGATTGCATTTCATTATTTTTATTAACCATTCAGTAGTTACAACGACGCATTTATGACCACTTAACAGCCAGGCTCTTAATATTTGTAGTGCAATTAGCCTGAAGCAGTCTTGAATAATGTCCTGTTTACAACTGAAGTAATAAAACAAGAGCACCAGGGGACAGAAAGGCTAATTAAAGGGGACAATTGGAGAACCAATCCAGAGTTGGATGGCTGGAAACATGCTGTTATTGTTCCTGTATGGGGTAGATTATGCTAAAGGTGATTAAACCTTGAAAGTATTTGGTTTCTTTTTGCATTTTTGTTTGGACTCACTGGACCTGATTCTCATTTACAGCCAGACTCCTTTACACTTGCAGGGGCAGTAGAAAAAGTCTTTGGAAGGATATTTACTGCCAAAGTGGTCTAAAAAGGCAATAAAAATCAGACTGGACAAAGAAGTTAATGGGAACAGTTTTCCTACCCCTAAGTGCTCAATATTTTATACGGGCTATGGGATCTTAGGGAATTAATATCACTCCTGTATAATGAACACAGACTGACTGTATCCAGATATGTTGTTTAATTACTACTAACATCCAAACCTCCCAAAGTCTGCTGTGACTGGCCAAAATGCTTGACCACCATTCATGAGCTGAATTGGGTAGCAGTGATTAGGGGACTCTCATCACGCTTCTGAAATCAGCATTTTATTAGGAAAACTATTCCCTGAGTGTCTACCACACTCATATATGCTAGAAACACAGTTTTGTAGTTCTATGTGTGGACTCTTAATGAGACGGATAAAAATCAAGACATCTGAAAAATAGGATGTTTTATGATTGTTGTCACCCAGTTTACAGCCTTATGCTTTCAAACTTTCTTCTGCAAACTGGAAAGTCAAGATTATTTTTCTGTTTAATATTTTAAACAAAAGCTGTTCTCCTCCTCTGTTCATGCATGTCTAAGAGCTTTAGCTTTCTTTCTTAAACGTACTGAGATTTGCAACAGAGATGCAAGACTTGGTAATGCTGGAAGTTTGAGACCAGTAGTCCTTTTTTTTTTTTTTTTACTTGTGGGCCACATGAGTACACTGTGCTTTTCACTGAAATCAGTAGGAGTTTTGCTACTATTAGCTTCAGTGGTGAAAAAAATCTGACCTGAGTAACATTGTTGTATCCATTACTGTACAACTATCAGATTAGAAAATATAGTAGGGGTTGTAATAACTTGATAATTGATATTATGTTCCTTGGTTGTCTTATATGTGATGTCTTTGTCCTATATTTGATTTTGAGGATAGTATAAGAGACTATATTTTTATACCTGACATTAGTGGTTATGTGCACAAAGAGGAACTCAGGAGGACTCTAGATATGTTCCTCTTCCTTCAATCCTTGTTTTTATCAGCTGTATACAATACAGAAGATGGACTGCACTAGCTCCACTCTTGTACAGATCAGCCTCACACCAGGCTGGTAGTATACACCAACCATATGTATACCTGCCATTTCATTTCTGCTCCAACTCCATTAAAGCTGGAAAATCTAACTGCAGAGTTTTCCAAGATTTCTTTCCATCCTTTTCAACTCAGTCGTGAACTGGGGGAATAATGTGACAAATATTGCTTTGTCTGCATTTCAGGCAATATCAATCAGGGTGTTTCAAGAGGATGCAGATACACTGTCTGAAGAAAAGGTCTTTGAAACCCCATAAGCTTCTAAGTTACCAAAAGACTGCAGTTCAGGTGAGCTGGGAGGTCTAAATGGGAATGGGGATGAGTCTGCAGATGCGTAAAGGGACACAGTGTCTTTGGTGAATTTTGTTCAGCATGCTAGGACTAGATACTGATAGTATAATGTTGAGAGGTATGGCAAAAAGAAAGAAAAAAAAAAAAGTTGGATGTGAAAACTGAAGTAACCTGATCAGCCAGGCTACTTGAAACCTTGAATGAACTGATGGGACAGTTTTATATAGAAAACAGTAATATCAAAAGAGATTAATAGGTAATGATCAGACTAAAATTTACTATTAATTCTCAGTACATTTTTTTTCCATAATAAGTCAGTGCTCTTTTAATCAAGTTATATAAAGGAAAAAGGTTTCTTAAAAGGCAGAAAAAGTCATATTATTTATTCATTATTTGACAGTAAGAACTGTATAATTTTTAAAAGGATGCTTGAATGACAGAAAATTGAAATGAAGGGGAAGGGAAGCTGGGAAGAAGCCTGTCTTCTGAGGAAACTGGAGAGCAGAATTTATACATTGTGTGTGATGGATCTCATTCCCAAAGTCTGTCCTGCCAAAGATCTTTGGATCTGGGAATTGTCTTACAGTATTTATTGGTCTCGTGGTTCAGATTCCAGGCTTGTCAATAGTGCAAAGGCTGAAGAAATGTGTGTTTGAGCCAAATCCAGTTACTTGTAGGGGCATCTTGTTAAAAATTATTTCCATTGTACATTCCTCTGTTCGCTTTCAATATCAAGGTGATAAAGAGGCTGGTTAACTAGGACAGTGCTGGCAATTTGCCTCTACATAAGCAGCACTAAATGCCTCTATGCCTCTTTTTTTTTTTTAATGAAACCCTATGGAAGCTCTGACTAAGGAAGGCTCATAAAAAACCACCAGAGGCACAACACTTTAAAACTCATTTAGGAGTGTAACAATCCACAAGAAGTGGTGTGAAAAACTCACAGTACCAGGCTTAGATGTAGGGTTGGCAAAACTTCACAGATGACAGTGGCTTCTGGGGACTTAGTCCTATAAATTAGGAGAGGATTTTATCACAGGATAGATTTATGAATGTAATATTTATGTCAGGGAGGGACAGGAGAGAAGAAAGATTTTTAAAAGTGCTTAAAATGTTCCTGGTAAAAAAAAAGTCTCATTAATTTTTATCTTTATGTTCCAGCTGGCTAAATCAATAGAGAGCAAATTTAACTGTTTTAAGATTTTGGAAGGATATTTGCATCTTCTTTTTTTTTTTTCTGTGGCTAAAATAGATTTCTTGTTTCTGGAAATCCCTGGTGTTGGAATTTTTACTGACTCTTCTCTACACGTAAATGTCTGAGCTTATATAGGTCTATGCATTTCTTTGCATCCCAGGCTTTGCTGGGCACTCACACGTGGGAACAGTATTGAATAACAGTGTTTCTAAATAGGTGTTGGGTGTTCAGGGAATAAGTAAATATAAGCAGATAGGCCCCAGACATTTTCACTTCAAAATCATTGTGGAGAATCCAGATTTTGAGTGACAGAGAAAAATGCTGGCACTTGTAACCCCCAGTCTTCTGAAATACTGCGATTTTCTTGTAATGAACCCCCTTGCCTTCAACAACGTTTCCAGATCTTGAAACATAAGCCCCTTACAACTGCTGTAGACTTGTTAGCTTCCTCCACTCTGCTAAAGAAAACAAGAGATCCTGTTTCTAAATCATGTGGCTGTAGGGTTTAGGCTGCTCAGTAAGGGTGAGGAGCAGCACTGTGTTCAGAGCCTTAGCCCACAGAAGAACCATTGAGCTCTTTTGGCCCTTTGAGAGAAGGGGTTTGAATCTCAGAAGACTGTGGAACCTATCACATTTCTCTGCATGATAAGGACCCTGCTATGAGGAGCAGGAAAGGTGGCCTTTCTACCTCTCCTTACAGTCATCAGGGTCAAGATCTTACTCTCCAAGGTCATTTCTGCCCCTGCCTTGCTTCTGTGGAGACAGAGGCAGGGACTAGCACCATTTATGATCCTGAGCTCAGGACTGGTGACTGGTCCTGTGCACCGGAAACCTGCTATGTTCTCTATGGTGGTGGTTCTATGTCCTTTGTATATCCTCCATGAATGATCAGTCAGCAGCAGCCTCAGTCCCACTGTGGCTGTTTGTCTATTCCCCCTAGGCACCTAAGGTGAGTGCTACTTTTTTACATCCAGTTAAAAAGAGCTGGGCTTTGCTTTCTTCTTGAGGCCCCTAGTCAAACACAGAAGTCATATGCAGACATGTGGGCTCTTCCTGGCCCCTGGAATGTGAATAGTTACTAGTCACAGGTTAACCATGTTGGTGTTTGCTAGTGAGCATTAGTAGTTTTTTTAAGCGTCTTAAAGGTTTGCCCACCAACTACCTCTCAGGACCAGATGATCCTTGAGGTCACTTCCATCCTGGTGTTCTATGATTCTATGATTGGTATGCCACAGGGCTGAAATTAAAGCTCTAACATCTTCAAACCCTGTTGAATTTTCAGGATAAGATCCTTCCTGCAGGAAAGGATAGGATATGGCCATACAGATGGCCTCTTCTCACACAGCATGCAATCAACAGTGGTGTGGTTGCCTGCTTGATGTCCCTCATGCAGCAGAGCAGGGCTGCCACGTTCTGCTTTCTCTGCCATCAGCAGGAGCTGCTAGCACTGTTCACCAGGAAAAATCTGGCCTGTGAGGAGCAGTATCTGTGCAATTATGCTGTACATCAGCACACCTACCCGTAAAGAGATTTATGATTCATGTCAATGCAGTGGATAGCAAGGTAGATATAACTGCGCCAGTAAAAGAAAATTCACCTGGGGTGGGGAGGATTGTCTAATGTTGCCAGTTCCAAAGGGTTGCAATGACGTACTAGTCCAGGTCCAGACATGCTTTAATCAGCTCCATCTTTATTATATGACAAAAAACCTCTTATGCTAAAGCAGAGAAAAAACATGCAAATAGGTAAGCCCTGTGACCTGCAGCTCCTGAGGGGAGAGGTTTTCTGTCCCATCTGAAGACTGAACAGAAATACAGGTAAGGACCAAGATTATGAAGCCAACTGGAACTGCTCCCTCAGTGATGAACTAACTGACCAACAAAGACCAGTGGTGGAAAAAAGGGTCTCAGGTAAGAGCAAGAATGTGTCACTACTGAGGTCAAGCACTTTCCTGGAGGATTTCTGTGTCCTCCTTCCCTCCCTTCCCCAAAGCCCATGTATATGGAAGAGGTATAACAGCTCTGCTATCATGTTATGTGGGTCATGACTGGACTCCCTGGTTACCCATTTCAATTCTCTCTCTGGCCCTTTCCAGTGGTGACTTGACAGGCCCATATGTTTGGCTATGGAGGGGTACAAAGGCCATAGATGACTTCCATAGATGACTTTGCCATCACAGCTAGGATGGCTGCAACCAGAGCAAGGCACTTGTCTGAGCAGATGGCACCCCACCCATGGCTTTGAACGCTGATATAGACAAGAACTCTGGGGACAAGTGGAGCCTGCAAAATGGCAGAGTTTAGCAGCAGGGGTGAATCAGATCTTGCCAACCTCTTCCTATTAATGTCACTCATTAAGTTGAAGCATCCATAGATGAATTAAGTGGTGGAGCTGAAGACTAGGACAAGAGAGCCTCCCCAGACACTGAGCAAAGCCCTGCCAAAGTGCCCTTCAAGGGTCTGGGAAAGTGCTACCCACTGAAGACAAACTGTGAAAAGATGTAGTGGATAGAAGGTGATATGATAGAGGCATATTTGTATGTGTGAGATGCTTGCACTTATGGGCAGGGAGGGAGCTTTTAGTTGTAGTGGCTGCAGAAGCAGAGGAAGGGGCAGGGAACAAAACCATTTTGTTCGTTCCTGCTGTGGGTAGATTGTTGCTCTGCTTTTTCCAAATGAAAATTAATTCCCCACGTTTTCTAGTGATCTCCCTGTGCTTCCCTTGCCTTGCGATCAGGGGAGCATCACTGTCAGTGGTCCCAGGCTAGGAAGTTCCTTATTAAATATTTCAAATGGGGAAGCAAGAGAGACAAGTTCAGTGATGTTGGTTAGTTACAGAAAGGATCTGTATTGGTATTACTGGAGGTTACTGACAATGACTTTTCACACAGGCTGATATGACGTAATGGTAAGGCTGTGCTGTAGCCCATCGTGAACCTGTAGGCTGACCCCTCTTCAAGTTAAAAGCTACAAAAATAGCCAATCCCTCTTGGAAATTCTGGACTCAATAGCTAAGAGCTTACAATTTGAACAAACAAACTGGAGATAAGATGTGAGAATGGGCATAACATTAAAGAAATACCATTTATTATGATAAATTACTTAGCAGTTGTTTAAAGTATTGAAGTATTATCATACAAATAAACACTTGATGAAAGCAGAAAGAGAAGTGCCTGAGGTAATAAAGATTTATGGATTCCTGGTTGAACCACAAGGATTTAGAACAGGATGGGAGTGAAAAAAAAACAAAACCAAAAAACAAGCTTGTTGAAATAAAGATCACTTTTGAAAGAAATTAAAAGGAACTAACCCCTGCTTAAGCAAAGGGAAACAGCAGCTGCTGAGGGTTGGAACACTTTTCTGGTTATAGCCATTATATTTCTAATCACGATATATTACTCCTTGAAAAAAGCCAGTCATTGCCCCATTTGATCTGTTGATATCAGAAAGGTGCTGGTGGTGAGAGTGGTCATGAAAGAAACACAAAACTGAGAAAAAATGTCTAGATGTCACTGAACGGGTCTTGGGAGCACCTGCACTCAGATACAGGGGACTCACTATTCATGAGTGAAAATTGAAGCTTAGACTGACGTCATGCAAGTACTTTATTTTTCTCACACTGATAGTGAGCCACAGATAGAGGGAAAAAAAAGAATGAAAAGGTAAAATATTAAGCACACAGTGAAAATTAGACAAGGAAGTGCCATCATACTAATCAATGTAGATACTCTTATGGGGAAGAGCAAGGTCACAAGAGACAAACTCCAGTAATACTAACAACTTAGTACAAAAATAAGGACTTTTCTGGCTCACTACCTAACTGAATTGCAAATGTGCAAAACAAAACTGATATTCAAAGTAACTGAAAACTCATTTGAAACTTTTAACCTATCTGCATAAGACAGAGCATGCTGCATACATATTTAGGATAAATTGATTCACTGAATAAATTCTGTAAATGATAGTAGATAATTTCTTTAGGGTAAAATTTTTCACTTTACTGTGTAACTACATAAATTCCAGGCACTGTTCAAATTCCCCATCATTCCTGAAATAGGATTAAAGAGTATGTCAACACTTCACAAAGTCTTGTCTATGCAGAATTATCTGAATGCATACACGGGGAGACCACTGAAGTAAGAAAACACAGTAACCATGTTAAGCACATTTATTCAAGAGAAAGGTAATAAAGTCTCATAGATGTATCTCTTAGTAAAGAAGATCTGTGTGGAAAGGGCTAATATGTAGTGAACATCTGTACAGAGTCAGTAAAGGGAAGCTGTCATCGTGACTGATTCCTCCAAGCATGAGCTAAATGACCACATTAGTGTTATGTATAGGCAGATATATAACTGTTCACTGTCAGTACTAAATGCAAGGGTTGCTCAAACCTACCTGCAGACCCAGAAATGGCATGAAGAATCGGGCTATTCTGTGCCCTTTGGTTAAAATTTTGCTTGACTTCATATTGGAAATTTGAGCTTGTTGTGGAACAGGAGTAAGATTGGGTGCATAATTTTTTTCTCCTTGTGTAATGCTCTGATAGATAGTGAGCTGTTTCCTCTCAGGATCCAGTGTTCCCAAAATATTACCTATCATTTACCTTGAAGAGTTTTCATAATTTATCATAGAGGCGTGGTTTCAGGGTTCTTCTCCCCAGTCACAAGCATAGAGCATCTTTATGACAGTTACAGGAACAGCTTACCTGGTACCACTGGTATTGGAATATCAGATTGACTCACCAACACAATAAATATGCAGAACCAGGTCCAAACAGCATGTAATGAAGGTACGGACTGATGAATATAAGCCATCAGAGTATGGGCCGCAGCTGACCCCAGCCAAATCAGCTGACATTGGTTTCCTTCTGACCCACCGGATGCTTTTCTTTTGTGGGGAAGAGCCTAGAAGTCCAATACTCTCCCTCAAACACTTTCAGTGGGGCACTAGCATGCCTGTAGGGTTTTCTGCTTAACAGTGCAGCATTCAGTATGCCATAATCTCATGGCTATTGATTTGGCCTGATGCTGTGACCTTTAAATTTGTAGCCCACTGTAGAAACTTTTTGGCAGGTGTCGTGTCAGTGGTAATATCAAACATTTGCACTACTATCTACCAACTTGTTCAGTGGAGAATATTCTGACTGGATCAAGTTTATTCTTTGCTTAATCCCAGGCCCCAAGCTTTCATGGGTGAGTAAATGCCTGGGTACTTTCACCTTCCTGACATTCAGATCTAGTTAGGACTGAGATGTAAAAATACATTCTGATAGATGAGTCTAGGACCAGATACTTCAGCTCAGCTTCTTTTTCTTTCGGAGGCAATTTATACTGAGTAACAAATCAAGGAGATTATGGTAGGACCTGGGGACTTGAGTTCTTCCTGGATCCATTAATCCTATGTCTCACCTTCCCATGGTGCTATAGCCACTATCCAAGTGTTTGACTGGGAGTTTGAACAATACAGGGAAGAGTGGAATGGAAGGTGGCATGGCAGCTAAACCTGTCTGTGGCTCTCCTCCCTAGCTCCACTGACCACGGTGGGGTCCCTGACAGGTCTGTGGGGGAAGCTGGGGACTCTGCTATCCCCAGGTGATGTGAGCACCAGTCCCAGTGCACAGCCCATGAGCAAGGGAGGGTTCCATTCAATTGCCTATTATGGTAAATGAATTAACTAGATAATTCCTGGCAGAGAGTGGGAAGCGTCCAGGAATCCTTTTGTAAACTACTTTCACCCAGTCTGGGAGGAACTCTGATTCAACACTCCTGAAACAATCAAATAGTTTTTCTGCAGTTGTTTCTGCATAGTGAACCTACTGATTTTCTTAAACAAATCAAGAAATACATCAGCCTTTAGGCCAACCTTTTTCAAGTTCAGATACCTACAGTTATGTTCTTCAGTGTGAACTGAGATACTTAAAAAAGAAGTCAGACATTTCAGTCATATATGTGCCAATCAGAAGTGAATACTAGCCCAGAATTGGAAGAATCCTCCAAGGAAGTAGAGTGGAAACAAGTCTGGACAATTGATTAATGTGGAAAAGCTGACACAGAAATAAGAATCCAACTTTTATAACACCCACTGCTTAAATTTTTATTTTTCAAGTTTCATAAACAGCAGAAGTTTCATCTGAATGGAAATTTGAATAGAATTACGCACTAAATATCAATTACATTTGTTTTCAACATGGTCATACATTTTATTCATAATATAATCAGATAGATGAGATTTTTTTTTATTACACTATTTTTTTATGACAGGTACATATTTTGTGCATTGTCCCAGGATGTAACTTCACCACTTATGAATTCTTTAGCTTTATTTTAAAAAAATTAATCTTAGAAAACAGATGACAGCTCAGCATACTGGGGAAGAATCAATAAGAACTCTCTAGAGTGTACGGACAGGACTGAGCTCACAAACCTTACACTTTGTATTTTATATGATTCACAGGGTAGTCAAACATATTCTCTTTTATAGGTGAAAAATTGAGGCTTTTTAATAAGGACTTTTGAAAAGTCCTTATTAAAAAAATAGGAAAATAATTGGTTTCCTTATGTATGTCCTTTCTTAGTTCTTTTGCTGTACCATAAGCCTGATGTAAATAAAACCCTTATGCGGTTAACCTGCTGGGGTAAATGTGCTGTTTCTTCACCTGTAGAATCAAGATCACAATACTTGACAGGCAAGGGTGCTATGAAGATCTGTTCATGTGTTCATCCCGGTTGCAACATGCAAAATACTCTCCCTCATAAATGCAGAGGGTTAATTATGATTATTATGACCAAAATTGGTTTGCCAAGAGCAGAAATTGCGTTGGAAGTGGTGGTAGTTACTCACCTTCACTCATGCCTGTGAAAAATAGCTTGTAAAGAGCAAGAAAACACCTTGAGAGCTGGCTGAGGTTTATCTTTTAACCTTCACCTTCGAAAGGTCACTTAAGAAATGAAACTTCTTCCATTGCAACATTGACCTGTTAAAGGTAATCAAATCATGTTCTTTTGAATCTGTATCAAAATTTCACAAGGAGCTGTGAGTGACATCCTATCTCTGACCCGTTTCCTGCTGCTTGTATCTGGGCTCCCTAGCTGGACCCTAGACCAGGCTCATCCCTTCAGCATGCTTGGGGCTTCTCCCAGGTTCTGTTACCAGCCTCATCTCTGCCCCTGCATTCAGCCCCTGGGGACCACCCCCATGGGTGAGGACATGGTCCGTGCTCGGCTCACCTCACGTCCAGGCTCGCCTGTCCTGCAGGAGCAACTGCTGCAGCCTGACAGACATGAGAAAGACCACTAGGACCATGAGAGGTTATTGGATCTACCAGTTTGAGAGGCGTATGGTTTGCCTAGGCCTCTGTCACTGTCAGTCATAGATAATCCTTGAAGGAAAGTCATCTTTGCTCTGGTATATTGGACTCCTCCCAAAGAGTGGAGTGGATTAAAAGGGTGGATGCTCAGAAACCCTAAAAATCAGGCGCTGGTTCTGGTGGCTACATGTGAATGATGTGCTCATAATACAGCCTTTTTGGTCACTTTGAAAATGGGCTGATCTGCCTTATTCTGCACTCAGATGGATTATTATTTTGATGTAACGTAGAAACACCCTGCTGGGAAAGTCCAGCCAAAAATAAAGTCATGCATCTGTGACCTTCCTTTTAATTCCCAGCCAGCCTTCACTATTGGTCTGACCTAGTCATGCCCGCTGGCTTCTTAAATCAGCTTTGTGGATCTAAGAGACGCTGTACTTATTTCAAGAGCATTTTTATTTGATCTAAGTTGTAATTAACTGATGTAAAACTCTCTCAGGCAGAAAGAGTGTATGTATTCGTTGATATGTATGTATCTGAAAGTATGCAAAATGAAACCAGGAATTTGTGAACTACAAGAAGAATCATGTTGCTTATACTGTTGATTACATATTATTAGGATTTAAAAGATATGCAATGGAAAGGCAAACAACCTAGGAACTCAGCTAGGATTGAAATTACTCATAGCTTTCAGTCATTTCCACAGAAAGCATCAAGTGTCAAGGGCTGTTTTATGTTTCTATTTAAATGCCCACTCAGACATGAGAAATATTTTGATTAGATTGTGGTATGGCAACACATCTTCCTCAATGTGGTCTTGTCCATGCAGAACCAATTAGTGCATCATTTCACCACAGGTTAGGAGAAGGGTGTGGATGTGTGAAGAGAAGGAGAAAAGGGAAAGCAGATGTGGTTCAGAGATTTTTTCCATCTGATCTGCAAAACAATTTCCCACCACCCTAATTCTGCTCCTGCTGGTGTCAATTGGAGCTTTGCCACAGACTGCAGTGGGATTAGGGCTAGGTCAGCGCATGAAACCTTTTGAAACCACATCCTCATTTCTTACATAAGTGAAAGCTCCATGAATAATTTTTGCTCACTGTTACAGTTTTTGAAATGAAAACAGTCAGGGATGGAGGAACACCATGGGTTCTGAAGTGGACAACACAAATCTCAGCATAGGTGTGTTTTAGAGATGGGTCTTCAGGTCCTGGGGTTTGTTGCCCTGTGCAGAGTGTGCTCATGCCAAGTCATCAGGGTCCTTCTCTCAGAGGGTTGAGACACCACAGGTCCTGCAATCTCTTACATGGTGAGGTCAGAAGACCGTGTGAAACTGTAAGAAAGTGTGAGTATGTGCTGGTGATTTGCTAGATAGAGGCAGCAAGTAATCCTTTGTGCCAGAACCCTCTACTGAGCCATGCCAGGCCAAGATTGGGAAGAAGTGAGATTTATTTTCTCCCAGCTATCATAGGCTCCCTCCTTGGAAATCGAGGAGGGAGATTTTTCATTCCTTTTGTGACAGTTTTGTTCTGTGTGAGGGGAACATTGCACTGAGAATGAGTCAAGTGGGTAAGAAAACTAGGTAGCCCTTCTCACTTTCTTTGAGACAGAGGTGTTTGGCCATGGAGGACAGGGCAGTTCAGAACCTTTCTTAATGAATTTTTGTACCCAATGGCTATATGACTTCTTTCCCAAGTCTACAGTGTGGAACAGTAAGTGCTATCATGGGTTCTGTAATAGTACAGCTTCCTAAGGATGTACTCAGGGCACACCTTGTACTAAGGCTTGGCGCAGAAAAGCAGCCCTTACATGTTCCTTTGGCTTGTTACATACAAGTGCAGGCAGATGGGAACGTCAAATGACTAACTTTCCTGACTGCTTCTTACAGAGGTGGTTTTATACATATATATAAAAAACATAAACATTTACATATATGTGTGGTCACTGGTGAACCTCTTTGAATTTCTGTACTTTCTGTGACACTGTTTTTATCTATAAAAGTTCTGAACATTTTGGGGGGGTTACTGTACTGTAACGTGTCAGTGCAATACAGCTCCTTGCACTGATGAAGACTTTTATTTGTGAGCAACTCCTGAGGAGTAATTCTTTGAATAAATTAACAAATAGAAAAGTGTTGCATTCAGAGGAAAGAAAGAAAATTGCTTATATCACAAAAGTGATAAGCACCATTATTAAGGAGGAGAAACCCCTCAAACCATGTTGTCTGTGAGCAAAATAACTAAGCAGAAGGTTTACTAGCACATGCTTTTGAAAACCTCAAGGATTCTGTATAGATGGCAAGTGTAATACATCCTGAAAAGCCTAACCAGCTTTGGAGGTTAACCTAAGACCCACTGAAATCAGTGAAATTATTATCTTGGGCTTCAGCCCAGACTCTCATTATGGCAGCAGACACTTTCAAACAAATGTAGATGGTATCTCTAGTAGAGGTGCTAGGCTGAGATTCACTGTTTTGGTCTCTCTGTCAGCCTTGAATCCACTCTAAAGAAGGTAGTGGAAATCATTTAACCCCACCACAGCCTTGTTCTCATATCTGTAGTACTGTGCCACTAAAAGCATAATAATAACTTTAATAATCTCTGTGAGATCCTCAAGCAGAAGATGCTGTAGAAGTGCAGAGTATAATTTTATTTCAAGGCATAAAAGAATTTACAGAATAAAAGGTGGAAGGATTTAACACAAAAGTTTTCCCACAGTTGCTTGGAAACAGGACTTCAGAAGAACCAGAAGAAATATTAAACTAAATAATCTGTGGCTATATCACACTGTTAGTTATTTAAAAGAAGAGCTGGAGAAGCCAGGGTTTTGCCCAAAGAGAGACTAGATATCTGCACAGGGGCTTGAAAACTGGATTACAATAATTCATCGTCTTTATTGGGATGCTCCTTAGGATAAGAAAATGTGACAAGTTAAGGACACTGTACACAGTTTGAGTTCAGCAATTCTGTGTTTGTTCCTACAGGTCATTTGCCTGAATATCCTTGAATTCTTTTTTTTGAAGAAGAAAACTTGCTTTAAGTGATTAAGTGGTTGCTCTGTCCATTTTGAGGTATGCAGGAACCTGACACATGGAAAGACATTTCAGTCTGAAAATTTCACCCAGCACATCCAGGTGATATGCTAATGTGCTGGTTTTGGCTAAGATAGAGTTAATTTTCTTCACAGTAGCTAGTATGGGGCTCTGTTTTGGATTTGAACTGGAAACACTGTTGATAACACAGGGATGCTGTCATTCTTGCTAAGCAGCACTTACACAGCATCAAGGCATTTTCTGCTTCTCATTGAACCTCAGCAGCGAGTGAGCTGGGGATGCACAGGGTGCTGGGAGGGGATACAGCCAGAACAGCTGACCCCAACTGAACTCGAGGATGTTCTATACCATATGGTGTCATGGTCAACATACACAGCTGGGAGAAGTGGCATCTGTCTTCCGAAGTAACAGTAACAGACGATGGAGCCCTGCTTATCTGGAGGGGCTGCACACCTGACTGCCCATAGGAAGTGGTGAATGAATTCCTTGTTTTGTTTGCTTATGCATGCAGCTTTTGCTTTTCCTAATAAACTGTCTTTATCTCAACTCACAAGTTTTTTCACTTTTACTTTTCTGATTCTCTCCCCCATCCCACCAGAGAAGGAATGAGTGAATGGCCTGGTGGGGCTCCGTTCTGTCTGGGGTTAAACAATGACAGCTAATTTGCATGTTCAGTTAATACATGATGGCCTCAGAATAATGGTCTTAATAATAAATGGCCTCAAGAGTTTGAAAGACTGCAATTCTACTAGGTCCCAGCTTTGGAGTACATATGGTAATTGACTGGTTCTTTCTCTCAGCTTTTAAGGACATGTGTGAAGTATATGTGAAGCTAAATTCATAAGTTGTAAAACAATATTCTTGAAATAACATTGCCATATGTTAAGAAACAGACAGTGTTTGCTGATATCTACCACTTTCTATAGTGAATCATGGTTCTCAGACAGAAAGTACCTTGCATATTGTCAAGTCCCTTTCCATGCTGGTATGCCTCCTCTTGCCAGAGTTTAATGATGTTTCTCTATATCTTTGTCCAGTCTAGTGCCTGTATAAAGATATTGGAGGCTTTAATGCCGAGAATCACTGTGAATACACACAATATACAACTGTGAATACATACAACATGCAACTGTTGTATGTATACAACAATTAGTTTTCACGGTGTTACTTTTCAACCCTTCATTAAATATGGCCATCTTAGTCTTCTCCATATTGGACTTCTTAGGTGGCTTGTTTCTGCCCTGCTGTAATTTTTACCTCAAATGACAAGACTTGCTTTGTGGGTGTGCACACACTGGAAATTACAAGTGAAACTATAGGACTGAATAGTACAGATGGGGTTTTCTCTCCCATATTGTCATCTAACACCCTACTGCAAGCTCAGGGAAGGTAAGTCCCTGGAGCTGGCCAGATGATGCTTCTGGAAAGCACTGGAAAGGTGGGGTATGGAACTCAGCTCTGGCAGAGGGGCAGCCCCAGATGTTTCACTGACAGTCATGGGCTGTCAAGAGCTTAATGGAGATGTATCCCAGAAACAAATAAGGCCATCACATTCTGTTTTGTATCGATCCACTTTCAAGCCCTGACAACAAGGACATGCCAGAGATGGGTAGGGCTGCGTTCATGATCTCAGCTTTGGGAGCTCTCTGGTGCTGCTGTGTTTATAGATAATCTGCAAGTAAGATCTGTGGTGTTTGGATGGAGCGGTTTATTCCCCGTTCATGTCATACTCTGGAGATGTCCCAAATCCATGAGACATGATGGCAGATGAAAACCACTGTTTCTCCCCTCTTTCTGGGTGGTTACATTTGTGTTTCTGGGACTATAGCAGAAAGCTTCGCACAGATGCTCTGATACATATGTCATTAAAAAAGTATTTTGAATACTTCCTCAAATTTTTCCCTTTTTTTCTAGGCAAGGAACAACAGCTTGAAGAGGAGTCATAAATATTTTTTTATAACAAGAGTACAGATATGAAAAAATGAAAGGTAAAAGCTATTGGAAGAGAGAAGCAACAGTACGTAATCACACTTTGGCCTTGCCATGGGGCTGTTTAATTAATTACTGTCTACTCTTAACAGTTTATTTCTACTCAAATATTTTCTTGTGTTAGCTCTAGGCAGGATATGCACCCAAGCGGAAATCTGTGTGAAAGAGACTAAACCTGTAAACAGTGCTTACATTCTAACTGGGAGCACATGTGCTATTATAAAACAACTTTAATTAGAGGCAACTTAGAAAAGATACCATCACTGCAACAACAACTACTGTGTACTGAGCAAGATGAAACTCAGTTCCTTGGAACCAAAACAAACAGGCCATTACAAGACACTGAGGTTTCAAAACACGAGATTTTAACTTTGGAAGGAAATTCCAGAAAATATGATACCAGAAAAGCATTTTCTGGGTCACTCACCAAATCCAAAAGTTTTTAAAGGGTCTGGGGTCTAATAAATCCCTATTTTATTATATTAATAATATTATCTATTCAAAAGCTGTATCTGTGTTTTTCCCTCAGCTCCCAAGACAGAGAGTCTTATCTCAAAACTTTAATAGTCAAAATCACAGAACCACAAGGAAGTTTAGATTCAGTTGGACTTTCCATCTGTTATTTATTGCCTCCTGTTGCGTCCTGGTGACAGATCAAGTCACCAGAGTGCATCAGGTGCTGTCTGGGCAGGAAGAGAAGTCTCTTTCCAGCCTATGGATTTACAATGTCATTTGGAATAGGAGGCAATGGACAGGATCCTCAAAACTGGATGAAAAAGGACAAATAAGAAAAACGTGCCATGGTACAATCATGTGGGCAACTCATTAGACAGGTGCATGTACAATAAGTGCATATATGTACTACAAATGTAATGATCGTGGGCAGCTCTGATCAAACTCAGGAGTCAGTACCCGTACTTGGAAATTAGTGGAAAGAACCACAGCACAGCTTCCGTTTGCCCTGGCTCACTTGTTTCAGCAAACATGCCACCAGCATGTGCTTGTGCTTCTGAGCATGATGACTTCCACTAGGAGATGAAGTGAGCAGGAAGCCAGCTGGAGCCCTACTCTGTTGTCTTTCTTACAGCCCTAAGGCTGCCTGGAGGGCCAGAGCCTCTGTGAGATGTTCAGGGTTGGTGTGAATGGGGGAAAATCCTGATTGTGATCATCTATTGGAAGTCAACATTTGCCCTTGAACTTAAGACTAAGCATTAGGAAAAGTGAATCACATGACACAGTTTTAAATGTCTTTGCTAGTGTTACACCAAACTTACCTTTGGTCCTTAAAACTTGCTAGTTTATTTAAAAAACTCCACCAACTGCATTGCAACATGTTTTTGATTTAGGTAACTGAACATCAAGATTTGAAAAGCACCAAGGAAATGTGTGATGCCAGCAAGACTTTGGAAGACCTTTCTCAGTTTTTTGTACTGCCCCATTCAATTGGCTGCATGCCTGGCATGCAACTGGGAGCTGAGAACTGGCATTGGGAATAGTTTTTGGGCATTGGGAATATTTTGCTGCAACAGAGGATGATAAATACACTCTGAAGAGTGGCCAGTAAGCCAATTTCACTTCTAAACTGAAAGGCTTTGAGGGAGATTAGAAGGCAACTTGTCAATCCTGGGTAGAATTTTTAATAATGGGTCCAAATCTAATATTTTTACTACAAAGAATTGAGTGTCCTGTGAGGGCATGGACTACAGTGTAATGATGCTGGCATGTGGTTGTTGTGCTAATGCTCAAAACAAGATGCACATATTTTTTTCCTTGGAAATTACAAATCTGTATGTCAGGATTTTTCCAAGAGCATTGAGAACCAGCCCCCAGAGGGGCTACCAGAACAGGACCCGCCAGGCAGAGTTTGTCCCACTGCCCCAGGAGCTGCAGGGCAGCCAATAGTCCTGAACATTAGCATAATTGTGATGATGATGGAGCAGGGCTGAGGTGCAGGCAGGAAGTCAGTCTGTGGGTCAGGGTGAGCAAAATACATGGCCACGTATAAGCACATTGGCAGTGTACCTCAGGAAGCTTCACCAAAGGTGGAGTGAGCTAAAATGAACTCTGAAGCAAAAGGAGAAAAGCCCCAAGAAGCCTCCTCACACAACTCTCCAAGCAACTTGATCAGAGATCCCAGAGCCTCACTGTCTTAGGGCCAGGCAGGAGCACAGGAGAGCAAAAGAATATGCTTAGGGCTCTGACGGGATTTTTAGGAAGAGAATCAGCATATGTTGGTTCTGCTGAAACAAAATACCAGTGTGAATAACATCCCTCATTTTAAAACCCAATTTTAACCTCCAAATGAAATAATTTATAATTATGTTTATTTACTGTCACATAATGCTTTACAGGCCAAGTATATTTTAAACACAGATTCTGCACATCAATGTACTAGGAATTAATTTAACACTTTATATCTATCTCATTTAATTTCCTTCAGCTTTACTTAAACAATTAATTGCTGGCCATATAGGCCCTGCTGTGGTCAGTACTCTTGAGCTGGAACTCTTCCTCCCTCTCAAATGGGCTTATGACAAGCCCTTATGCAAGCTAAGTAGTACAGGTTGTTCTGGTGGCCAGGGATAGATTTGGAAGAAAGTAGGCTGCCAAAAATTTGACCTTGAAGAAACAGTATGAGGCCATTGCAGAGCAATGAGATGAACTGTGGAAATCCCATGTGGTAGGGTACACACACCTGCAGGATCCCTGGATCCATCCTCTGCTGCTTCTTTCCCTACCTCTTTGTTTTTGTTCTGCGAAGTAAACCACTTCCAATTTTGATTAGAGGAAGGTGTCTATCATGCACACTTTGCAATGGCTATAGAGTTCAAGATAAATAAAAAACCAAAGGGAGAGTGTGATGATGTGAAATACTCTTGTTTTCTGAAACAGTGTGACCACAGGTTAATTTTACTTTCATATCAAATAACCTGCATTTTAATTTTATGCCTTTGTGTGCAGATGCAAGTATGTGCATGTTGTGGCATATACAGGATCAAATTAATCATAGATCCAATCCATTTCTCAGTGGCATTGTCCTGAGAATGAGCTTTGTGCACAGTATGTAGCAAAACACCAGCTATATGTATGTGATTCAAAAACAACTGGAACAAGCAAGCGCAGATATTGGTGACTCTAGATCTTACTGATTTTAGTGTCCATGCTGTGTGACTGCATACTTAATTGTGGAACTACTGATTTGGAGACAATCATCCAGATGACTTGTTTGAATATTGAAAACAAAGCCATTACATTACCTTTATTTACCCTTTGCTGTTTGGATCCAATTTTTACCTCTGATGATCAGTACCAGTCATGGTTGCTTTAATAAGCTCAAGGGAAAGGAACTCTAAATGTACTATTTATCAAGTCGATACTTTTCCTTTAATAAGTTTTCCTGTTACATTGCAAATCTTATACAGCTCACTGGATTTACCCTTTTTCAATTAGCAATCAAAACTCTCCATATACATGAGTGTTGCGAATCAATGCCCACTGAGCCAATTGCTCTTTACAGTGATAAGAATAAAATAACTGGGAGTTCATTTCAAAAAATTCATATGCAATTGGAAAAGGCACATGGCTTTAGATTAGCTATCAGTCCATGTGCTGATAAAACTCGGGTAAGCCATTCTGAAGGGTTTTGGTGCTGAACCACATCACTGCATGTCTCAGAAGGACATATGGGAGCACACTGAAAGGGGCTGTCACCATCTTCATGCGACAAGATTTGTTGCAGCCCTCAGTTGTTTCTGAGACCCTGATGCAACTGTCACTACACATCTTCTATGGACAAAACTCAGCAAGGCTTCCCTTTCTGAAATGTGTCAAGCTTATGTGTGCCGAAGAAATACTGAGAAAGTTTCCAAAAAGCATATATTTATTTCAGCGTCTTGTTTTCCGGATGATAGTTAAAACAGGATTTTAAACAGTTAAAACAGCATTTCTGTCTTTATAGTCAAAGTCTGTGTTCTTCAGTCCTATTTGTCTGACTAAGAAGTATCCTACTTTTTTCAGCCTACTCATCAGAGAGCAGCAATCCATTTCTCTGAAAGGTTTGAATCTTGTCCTGTCTGTTGCCTAGGGCTTGCTTATATTAAATGTTTCATTATGTTTGATTAACTCTATAATGACTAATGGCAAAGCAGAGTGATCACCTACCTGCTTTTCAGAGTAGGAATATAATGGATAGTCCTGAGAATTAATAAAACTGCTATGCCTGATATCAGCTGGTCAAGCAGACCATTTTATCTTCAACTCTCCTTGTACTTTTATCACACAGAATAAGACAAATCATGTAAGGCTTGTGAATTTCTTGGCCAGGTCTGTTGATGATTTAACTCTTGTCAGTGAACTCCCTAACTTTCTCTGGATTCAGAGCTATTAAAGAGAAGTAAACACACGGGTGTTCAAAGGCTTTCTCTTCCCTCTGTGGCTCTTCCCATGTTGTTCCTAACTGGAGATGAAAAGGAGAGGGCAAAGATTGCTCTGTCCCAACAGGCATTCCAACTAATGAAATAATTATCTTACAATGTGGTTTAGTATGGAGTAATTGTAAAAGAAAGCTTCTTGGCAGCGTGTCTCAGGGCGGGCAGCTTCCGTGATGTTTCCAGTCCTTCACCCAGGGAGAAGTTCAGCAGGAGGGATGGGATTATGAAACACAGCATGTTTTAGAAGTCCCGTCACTGGGCTTTGCACAGAGTGGTGTTAGTGTGTGTTTTTCAAGCCTGTAGTTTCTCACTCAAGTTTGTGAAGACTCGAGGAGCATCTAGTGCTCCATCTTCTTCAGTAGGTAAAGATCCATTAAAATGCTTAGCCTGTATCATATATAACATCTCCAAATCCAGTAACATTTTGACAGTCTCTCAATGGATGCCTCAGACAGAGATTGAGCTATTCCCTTGTATGCTTTAAAAATGAATTGCTTCAGAGCAAGGTAGAGAATTGATGGCTAGGCTGCACAGGGAGCCCATGCTAACTCTGGCAGCACATCACATAGGTCCTCTTGGGACTGGCAGTCTAAAAGCCAATGGTCTTCAGGCACAATAACATCAAGTTGTAAAGAATGGACTAGGAGGCAGCCCAAATGTCACTTGACTGTTCATCAGACCCATGTACTTACACTCTCTTTGATGTAATCAATGGTTGCCTTCGGACAGATTTCTGAGTTTTAGGTAACAAGAGAGATTTAGGGGGGAGAGAATGTCCTGATCTTCATGAAGACACACATATAATGATGAAGAATGAACTGAGCAGGGACAAGTTTGCTGTCAGTTTATGAATTCTGAAAGGCTCATAAATCACAGAACCACAAGACAGGCAAACAGTTTATTAGACATGCAACCCCATTAAACTGTGCTATAAAAGCATAGCATACTTGGGCAAAATGTTTTATCACTTGTCCTGAAGAAGCTGAGAGAAATATGTTTTGCAACTCCAGAGAAAGAATTTTCCCTTAAAAGTAGAAGACTATAATCACAGAGGGAGGAAATATTAATCCATTGGGAACTCAGGGTCCCAGATTTACTCATGTATTTGAAAAATAGGAGTGGTGTTGAAGTAAAAATTAACAGGTCTGTAGAAAGCTTGGCCCTGATTAGTCTATCTGTTCAGCACTGCCTCAATGCACTGCTTTGTAAGAGGAAAACAAAACAAAAAAAAGAAAATCAGTAAGGTAACATGCATGGTGGAGATAAATGGTCTTTATAGAAATTAACTTAGTGTAATTGTACAGACACTTTTTCCAGCACAACTCCAAACACAATCACTCTTAAGCTTGTGCTATCAAGTAGCTGAAAGTGCAATGGTTTAAAAAAGGAATTAAATTATTTACACTGTTGGACTTTTCTGGTTTTCCTGAGGTTTGTCTGCTTGTCAGTTGGCCCATCCGTCCAAAGGTCTGTCAGACCTCCGTGCCATGGCAACATTTGAGTTACTCTCCAGTTCTAAAGAAAGTCTCCAAGATGCTTAATTCCTACAGTTATTAAAAACATAGGCTTTTTGAAACAGTGCCCCAGAAAAGGCTCAGTTTGTCTGCACAGGACTTTGTCAATACTGTCAGTCTCACATTCTCCCACCATATCTTTGTGGAAGAGGCTTTGTTTGGGGGGATCAGCCAGCTGCAGCTGCAGTGGGATGAGGGTGCTGCTCCTTGCCCAGCCCCATCTGTGATTCATCCCACAGTGCTGCTGCCATGGTCAGAGCCCTGAGCTCCTGGGGGAAGCCAGGAGCACTGGGATAAGGGCTTTGGCTGCTTGGGTGTTTGCAGGTAGAGTGGATGGCTGCTGGATGTGATTGGCAAGCCAACCAACTGCTTATTTTTGGCACTAACAGTTCTAGTAGATGTCACTGTCATATTGTCCATCCAAAGACATCCATTAAAAAAAGGGAATTACGTATCTATAATAGCAAAAAATCCAGCTTGTAAGATACAATTGACCTGCATGGGATAGGGGAAAAGAGAGCAGGTGTCCAGTCTCCAGCATTGTGGCATAAGCCAGAACCAGGATGTTTTGTGCTGTGAAGAAATCACTCATAGCAGTGGGTGCAATTCCCTATTAGGGGATTACATCTCTCTGCAGCATCTGATATGTTTATTTTGAAACCAAAATGCAACATTAGATGGGTCATTAAACTTCTGCAGTGTGACTGTTCCTGTCCCTCAGCTTCCTGTATATCTTCTCCATTAATGGGTTTCAAATCTTCTGGACATAACTGCAGGGAGCAGTGTACTAGATTTAGTGAAGCAAGTTCTCAAAGCCTGAAAGTGTAGCTTTTTAAACAAAGAAGCTATTCTTTAACCCTCCTTTTTTTTTTTTTTTTTTGGGTTACAAAAGCTTTTTTTTATAAAGACCTGGAGCCATTCTGAGATGAGAAAGTGTTAGTTGGTACATTCAGAAAAAAACCCACAATTTCTTCTGCATGTGTGTTTTTCTACAAAGAAAAAAGATCCATCACTAATGAGTAATGAAAGATGAACCTGAAATGAATCAGCACATTGCTGCTGAAGATCCAGATGGGCCGGAAGACCTGTTTAACGTACCCAGCAATAAAAGTGCCCATTGTCTCTACACTCCAATATTGACATAATTTCCTTTAGTCTTTCAGGTCCTGGAAATGACAGCATAAAAGTAAATATTTAACTCTGAATTTATACAGGAGTTCCCTGTTCTGATCAGGTTCTGCTGCCTTCTCTTTCTCCAGATTTTGTAAGGGTTTCTCGGATGCCACTGACGTTACTGAAGAGCCCCCCAGGAAATGCTAGCCCCCATGTCAGCACAGTCATCCCTTCAATCAGTGTTCAGCACAGTGAAAGAGCTATACTACTTATTTAGACTTCTAAATATGAACTCAGTTTTAGATGGTCATTGATTACACCCATGCTGTCACCATGTCCTTCCAGTTCCACCAGCATAACAGCTGAGGGGCTGTACATGATGATCCAGCTCAGGAGAGAACCAGGAGAGTTGAGCTGAACTGAGGGTTCAGAGCTGCAGTCAGAGCATTTGCTGTCAGCAGTCAGGCCATTCAACAGGGCTGCTAGATTTTTATGACAAGAGCATGTAAAAGCCCTGGATCATTGTTCAGACAGGGAAGTTGGCCAGTTTATCAGGTAAGCGTGGTGCTCAGATGCAGTGCTACATGAAAACAATGAGGCAAACCAAGGTAGGCATCGATCCCACACAGTTCTTCTGGTAGTAAGGAATTGGCAAAAGGTGTCCCAATGTGAAGAGAAGATCATGCTTGTTTTTCCTTCTCTTTCCAAATGAATGCTGAGAAATTTATGCTTTGGTCAACCACAATCCCATTCTCTGACCAAAACAGTGACCCTGGTCACTGCTAATGCCAGACTTATACAAAATTTTTACTTGCAATCTAGTAGGGATGTTCTGAACATATAATTCAATGATTACACCGATTCAATATCAGTTAAAGTACTAAAATCTGATGGCAAATTCAATCCTTAAAAAACAAAAGATGCTTCTGAGAAAAACTGATCTGAAAATCTATTCTTTGAATTTATCCAAAATGCTAAATAAACAGCAACCCCCTACATTTCCTACATATTATGCTTTTCGAAATGAGAACAGGTTCAACAAATAGGTGAATGAGACCGGGGCTGCTTTTTAACAGGTGACAGCTGAGGTCTGCAGAGGTTCAGTCTACTATATTATGGTCAGAGAAAGTTCCAAAATAATGATACTTGGCATGCTTTTGCTTTAACAAAACTGGTAAAGTTTATCTACTTTGCTGGAACAGTGCTTCTGTTCAGCTTTTTTTCTTGAGACACTAAAATGTACAGGATAGCAAATAAAAATATTTCATTGGTTTTACTGGTATTCAAAACAGAATTTTGTCATAAATGTGTACAGGCCTTATTTTGCTATAGTGTTCATACAAATGTTTACAAAAGTACATTTTAGGATCTCAAAAAAAGTTTCTTTACCTTCTACAAATCTTGTCTTTCAAAAAAAAAGAAGAAAATTAAACAGACGGGATTAGAATTGTGTATGCAACCCAAATCTTCAATTTTCTTCTCTTGAAACTGAAAACTGGTAGAAAATATACCTTAAATAAATAACTCTACAATTTCAAACATTAAATTTCATATGTAGTGATAAGCAAACCACTGGACACGTAAGGGAGTGAACTGTGACTATCCAGTGCTGAAAGAAATATATACAGAAAATAACTTGTGAGCTATTCAAATTTTTTAAAACATTAAACCTATTTGTAAAAGTGAATACTTCTCATTACAGTTTGTACTTAGTATTCACAAAAAGGAGCAAAAAACTAAATTAATAATTTGTGTGATTGTATTTTTGGCTAATACTCTATTGCTCTGTTACAGTAGGACTTTGAATCTCCAGCTATGAATCATCATCCATTTTATGAGGGACTGTTCAATAAAGGAAAATCAATCCTTGCCCAGAGTGCTTGGAAGTCTAAGTTTCTGAGAGCTGAGGTTGCATTACACAAGGACTGGACAGAGAGATGGTGTTATAGGACTGAAAATGAGGTTTGAGAAAATAGGAAAACAACAAACGAACTATTTCTGTTTAAAGCAAGATTTTAGAAACAGGCATAACTGGAGGAGCTACAGTGAGTTGCATGTTAACTCATATGCATATATTAACCCGAGGACTGTCTGTAACAGGTCCTGAGGGTGTTGAAAATGTAGGGAAACATCTGAGATTGGGTTTATGTGGCCAACTGAAACCAAAGGTAATGTAAGAAGCTGTCCCCTGGGGAAGATGTATAAGGACGTGGAGCAGATTTG
This sequence comes from Lepidothrix coronata, assembly GCF_001604755.1. Lineage (NCBI taxonomy): Eukaryota > Metazoa > Chordata > Aves > Passeriformes > Pipridae > Lepidothrix > Lepidothrix coronata. The sequence continues at coordinate 287,313 of NW_016690241.1, forward strand.
TGTCTGCCTTGTGCTTCCTGGACACAGTTAATTTACTAATTTAGACATGACTTTTGGTTATTTCTGTGGATGCCTGTCTGAACTGAGCTAAGTAGTGGTGCTTTCCTGTGCATGTTTGGGATTGGGTACATCTTCCAGATCTGTCATTGCCTCTCCAGAGACTTTGCACACCTCTTCCTCAGTGCCTCATTCCTGTTACTGCACTGGGTAACTGGTAGACTAATTTTTAGTCTCAGGAAAGTTTAAGCCTATCCACACAATGGATGAACCCAGTCTGACAGAAGTTTCCTATTATCAAGTCAGCACGGCTCCTATATGAGTCCTGAGAAATGAGGGGACCATCCCCTTTTCCCGCCCAGACGATGTCAATGACCTCTGTTCAAGAGCCTGAGAAATCTCTGACTACAATAGGCCATCATACTAGTTGGCACCAGTCACACCACTGCCCTCTCTACCAACATTACCACCTTTATACTGGTTGAGAAAAGCCCTGTGAGATCCACAGATGGTACCCACACCTCCTTCCTGCCAGAGACCCAACAGTCAACTTAGCAACAGCTTCAGGTGAAAAGCATGAAGAAAAAAAAAATGTAGCCTACACGGGTGAGCCAGTAGAAAATAGTATATACTTTAGGTGGCATGTGGGTGTCAGTGTTTGGGTCTTGTAGGAACATGCATGGCGTATCTTGGACATGATGGATCAATGTCCAAGAAAACATTATTAAACAAATCTGGTTAATCATGGAAAAAAATGCATCTCTACACACAGTTAGTGCATAGGTTGTGTGGCAGCCAACCAGTTCTGTCATTCCAAGCTGTTTAGTATAGCAGCGGTGACTGAAGTTGCCATCCCTGTCCAGTCTTACTTGAAGTGGGCATGAACATAAGCAGGAAGGAAAAAGAATAGAAAGGGTAGGAGGAAGGAGTGGGGACATTTCAAAACAACCCAAAAATTTAAGCAGAGGCAGTTGGGAGAGCAAGGGATGACATGATACAAAAGCAAAGGGGGACCTCAGAGAAGAGGCTACAGAAGATAAAATAAAAGGTGTACTTGGAAGAAATATGAGAAGACACCAAGGGCACTTATTGATGAAGTTGCACAGAGGCCCAGAGGGGCGACAGAGGCAATCTGAGCGCTACTCACATGAAGCCTGGCTGGGGAGAATAAAAGACCTGGCCTTAGGAGGTGAGGGATAAGAGTGAAGTGCACAAAGGCATCAGAGAGGTTAAAAAGCACATCTAGGTGATAGGAGGAAGGTGGAGTCATTGGAGGAGCTCTCATGATGGTAAATAGTAATGAGATGACAAAAACTAATAAATAACTGACTGGTATTTTTCTTTAGCTATTACTGGAGAAAAATAACTTACAATTAATTTTCAGTTTCTTCTTTCATCTAATTCACTCTATGTCTTTTACAAATTTTTAGTTGTGATGGGGAAACATTTGGGTTCAGCAAAAAAATTTTACATTGAAACTTTGGACAGTTTTGGCCATTATTTTAATGACATACCTTGGAGAATATTTGATGGTTCCCTTAAGTGTATTCATTATTTGCTCAGTACATTTTCATGGATTTATAATCAATATTCATACTCTAGTGCCACCAATGCCAAGATGGTATTGTGAACCTTGTTATTAAGTGATTTGCATAACTGAAGAGATCAGATGATTGTAAAATCTTTGCCTTTCAGTTATAACCTGCAGTTCTCCCAGCTGCAGAACAAATTTTTAAAATTTTTAAAAAAGACATATAAAGGGTTAGAAACAAAAATAAATTAGAGCTCCAAATACATTGCTTGATGTATTTTGAGATTTGGAAGTCATTATTCAATATTTAACCCAATATTTAGCATGTAAAACAATACAGATTTTTAAATTTGCTGTTGCACATATTTACACAGTGGATTTTACTCTTTGCCATCAGCGAATGTTAGTAGTCATAAAATTTAAGAGAAATAATCTCTATCTGAAAAGTAACTAAAGATGGTAAAACTAATTTGAGCAAAGGTCAGAATAATGTTTGTAAGTGATCAAATAATCAAAATTCTTTAAAATGTTTTTTTAAAAGACATTTTAACTAAAATGTCATTCAAATACAGCAAAAGGGACTGCAACTGATGTAGTTGGGTCACTCAGAAGTGAGAAAATCAGCTTAATGTATAAATATTCACAGTCAATTAGGCAGGGAAACTGAGGGATGGAGTGAATGACACACATGAGAGTAGGAAAAGTTCTATAGAAATGAAATACTGAAAAATAAGACTGAACTTGAATCCTTGCTGCAGGCTCCACTGACATTTACAAATGCAGTCTCAACTGTCAATTTAAAACAGGAATGGATGAGTAAAATAATCCAGAGAAAAAGGCATTCATCAAGCACACTCAGCCCAGCCACGTGAAGCTGGCTTTGCTGCTCTCCCAGTCCAGCTGGCGTGCTGTCTGCACGCACAGTCTGACTAATCTACTGCCTGAGTGGGCTGCTGCTGCTTGTTAAGCCAATTCTTAAAATAATGGCTGACCTAATTATGTAGCATGGATCTTTACCTTAAACATATATGATAACTGTTTACATGAAATGCATACTGGATATTTTGTAATAATTTCTTTTCACGTCTTATCCATCTTCCTGTCCTCAGTACAATTAAAGTGATGTGTAATTATGCTGCAAACTTTACAGCACAGATTTAGAAAGCAAAAAGTGTCAAACTGATCACTTTTTACTAGTAGGCACTGAGGAGGCAGATAAAAGGGGAGGAATAGCAATAGTGTCCTTATCTGGCTTTGATAATTTCTCTGACATAGGGTTGAAAGTTTCTAGACAGGTTAAACTGTCAGTACAGTAATACTACCAACCAGGTACATGTTTTGATTGCTGTGTTCATCATATAGCCTGCTAAGTTTAGGTCAGACTCATTAATTATTCACATAATTATTGTGAAAGCGTTGGACATTTCATGGATTCTCTTGATATTGAGTCTATTTAGCATCTTTTCTACTACAACGAAAAAGCAGTGTATTTTCCAGGTGAAATCAAGGGAGACAAACTACTTACCCACCATCTATAGATTAATAGATTGTGGGGTAAAATTATGACCAGCACTAGAAATGGATTTGCAGATCGCTGCTGCCTACTTTCTCTGTACAGAAAAATGGTTCATAGGCTGTAAGCAGTAACTGCATGCTATTGTTACAGATGGTTTCTGCAGCTCTTGTTCTCTGCTGTCTTTATTGCAGCCACCTTGGATGTTCCTAGAAAAGCTGTAGTCACAGCTTCAAGTGCACTGTAGACATGGTTAAATCAAGGTTTAGACTTCCCCTACTTATCTTTATCCTGGGCTCGTTCTGGACCAGTTGTTGCACAACTGATTTTAAATGCTGCTGGAAAAGTAATGAATTTTCTTTAACATGACATCTTTTTTAGAGTGTTTGAATTTAAGGACACTTAAATGGGTTGCATCAGTATTTTAGCAATGCAAGTTCAGATTTTAATTTCGAAATAGTAATTTTCAACTAAAATTGAACAACTGATATTAAGAGATAGAAGAAAAGTAATTAAATATTACAGGGCAGTTTAATACTGTGAAAATTAACTAAGTTTGGTGAAATAGGATGCCTTGGATTTACCCAAACAATTATTTTCTTTTAAAAGTCCTCTCAAAGTTTTATATTGCGTTACCATAAGACATTCATCTCACAGATTTATTATTTATTTCAGCACTCAATTAGAAGAACAAAGACTTTATTTATCCAGGATAGTTTACCTATGATGTTCCCCAGGCTTTCTACCCTCCTTGACCCTAGGTACTCTGACAAATCTGAGAAGATAACAGACTGACAATGGTAAAATGATACAGCTTGAGCCTACAGTCAGCCATTAGTATTACAGACATTGTGATAGGCAACTAAGGTACATTGGGATCTATGCATAGAAGAAACACAAGCAAAATCTCTTGAGTATCATAGGCTCCTTGGTTTTGTCCTATATGACAGGTGACAAGACGAATGCAGGGCCACGTTACACCCCCAAAAAGTGGAATTGTGAGAAAGCAATGAAATTTGTGTATCGTGCAAAAGAACTTGAGGATAAAGGCACTTCTATGAGTCAAAAAGAAGCAAAACAACCCCCAGAACTCAACATAAAGTGGTTCTGGGGGGAATGAATTTGTCTCACAGGTCTATGTTAGTGTGTGCACAGCAGATCCCACCTGTCAGCCAAGTCAGTGGTGAATTCCATGGGGGAGTCATCAGTGCTGTTCATGTGCAGCTCCAATGCCTGCTGTGCCTGTGCACGTGGTGGGATTAGATAGTTCCTCTGAGCTTCACAGGTAATTAATTCTCTGCTGGGGCCTTGGGGAATAATAAATTTGGTCCAGTGGTTTGATTGCAGGTAACAGAAATGGCCTAATTTCAGGTCACTCCCTGTGGTAGGAAATGGGGTCTCGTCCCTCAGATGATGATTGGGTATATGTCCACATTGCATACACAAGATTGCCAAAGTGGGAGAGAAACTTCAGGCTAGGATATAACTACTAAATGTTGCTGAACATCTTAAGCAAGTACAAAAAATATCAAATAAGAAAGGTCATTCCTGGCTACTGATTTAGCCTGTCTTCAAGTCTTATAAGCTGGACTGACTCTTCATGACCCTTTCATGAGGAGAGCCCTGGAAAGGAATGGAAACTAGAAGGCTTAGAATACACTTTTCTCACAATTACAACAGTTAGTCCTCTTGAAGGCAGTTCCTAGCTTTTGTATGGTGAATATGTGTGATATGAAAGAACAGAGTTTTTATAAAGTTTATAACATAAGGCTTAAATGCCCTATTCCAGTGGTTCCAACTTTATACAATTTATAAATATACTCAGCATACTGTGCCTAAAAGTAATCTGGACACATGTGAATATATGCAAATAATTGCTCTCCCTTCACAAACATTATGCTGAAGAGAATTTAAATTGTAGTGTTGAAAAAGCATCAGAACTACTTGAACTGGTCTTCAAAAGCAGATATATACTCCTCAAAAAATAAAAATTAATGTTGCTGAGTCTGGATGACTGGGACACTCAAACCTAAGGTTAAAATCCCAAAAGACTTATTTCTTTAAAAATTATTTTATTAGTCATACAAGCGACTAACATGATTCCTGGATGACAGAGAAGTTCACACATTCATGAAATTTATGCTTAGAGTCAAAGGGGCTACATTTTGCCTAAGTTTTTCTTCTCCTTTTTAAAGGATGTTCCCAGCTCAGTGAAGTACTTGGGCATGTAAGCTAGATCCTGAAGTTGAAATTGGTGTCAGCAGTGTTTGGAAACATGCTTAAATTATCTGCTGAACTGGAGACTCTGGAGAAAGTAACTTTATAGGGGTCAGAAGAAATTCTGAGGTGACACAACAGCAGGACACAATCACTACCAGCAATCATATAACACTGAGAATGTGTGCAGCTGTATTCATGTCAGGCAACGCAATGAGAAGCTAAATGAGATGTTAAGTGTATATTAGCCTCTCCTGCACTTACATGCTGTAGAGGTATGTTGCTAAGGAGCAGTATATTTTGCCACAACTTTCAAACTGCTTGTTGTCATGGACTCACTGCCTGCTCAGCGGCTGAGGAACTGCTGAACTCCCTACAGGTAACTTTCAACCTTCCTCCAGGCAATGAATCAAAAATAATTTGGAAAAGTTCAACAAGTCACTCTGTACCACTTAGAAGTGAACTAGGTTAGAGAAAACCACTACAAACGAAGAGATGCTAGTGAGGTGTTTGGGTTTGGGTCGGGGGTTTTTTGCTTTTTTGTGTGTGTGCATTCTGATGAGGCAAGATTTTTTTCCCAAGTGAGCACTTTTCATCACATTGTCCATATTATTTAAAATGAATAGGCAAGAGACTTTTCCTCAAGAGGCTATTCCACAGTCTAATAGATCTGATCCTTCCATTTTTTAATAGCTGAGCTAATGTTTTCTTTTTGCTACTTCAACCCCGTGCTGCTAGCCATGTCCCACACTCTCTTTTGGTTGTTTTATGCTCTGAAAAGAATTAGAGTTTTATTACCCTCTTTCTTTCTCATTTAGCAATGTTAAACATATTCAACCCCTATTATCACTTTTTATGACTTGTCTTCAATCATTTCAGACATTTTAATTTCACTTCACTTAATTTTCTCCTGAATAGTGTTTCTTAAGTCATTCTCTGTTTCTAGACTTCCTCTCACTATAAGTGCTGCCAATATCCATAACAGAGTATATGAGCTGTGGCATAGCCCATGACCACTGCTTAAATATGTGTCCTTATTATGCTGCCTGTTTCTGTATTATTTATTGAGTGTTGTGATAAGGAAAAAACGCACTGTGATGCATGGAGCCTAATGCACAATTCCTTAGATAGGATCCTGAACTGCTACTCCTACTGTAGACTATTATTAACATCTTGCACACTGCAAAGACATTTTTATTTATCTCTTCCTTTTTGTACCATGCACTGGGGTCACAAAGAAGCACACTCTTTTCCTTTCCCTTGACATATGCATTTAAATGTCTTAGTTGTCTGCCTTTCCTCACATACACTGGTGATAGATAGCTTTTCTTCTGTACAACTGTAAGCAGTACTGTACCTGAAAACAGCTGACATGCTTCTAATTAGAAGAGTTACCCAAGTCTGAAGGTTCACCTCACCAAGAAGCTGGTCTTGGAAGGTGGCCTAATTTCATAATTTCCACTCTCCTGAAATGCTGTTCTGTGGGTGGCTGTCGACCATGAACCCTGCAGTGCTCTGGTTTTGGGAATAATCCCAAAGATTAAAAAACCCTTCAACTTCATTTACTAAGAGAGCTGCTATTCTTTATGCTTGTAATTGCATTCATCAAACCTTAGGACAAAAAATACTTGGTTGTATCTTCAATAAGCCTATAGTCCATGAAAAGGAACCGTATCTGGAGAGACAGAAGTGCTGATTCCAAGCCAAATTATCTGTTATCCTAGAAACGTTTACTGACAAATTAGCTTGGCATCCAGAGACCTCAGAGGCTTTCAGATTTAGACTGCAGCTGATCAGAGGTGTTGAAGGCCAACATTTTGGCCATAGGCTGTCCCCATTCCCCGCTGAATATGGGCAAAGCTTCTCAAATACTTGTGCTGCAATGGTGCAGGGAGTGATGCAGAGTAAGAAATCTAGTTGGAGATGGCCTCTAGAGGGGTGACAGGTGCCATCTAAGCCTGATTAGTGTAGACACTAAAAAGTGGCAGTTTGAGGATGAAATTTCATAGGTCTTCAGTGCAGCTCTCTCTGTCCTTCTCCTTATTTGTATTATGGCAGCACTTAGGAGACTCTTGGCATTTTTCATGAGCAGAAAAAGAGATAATGTAGACAATGATCAAAACCCTGACTCTGAAGGTGCTGCAGGGCTCTGCAGTCTCACTGCCTCCCAGGGAGGGCTGTATCTGGCAACCAGGAGTGCAGCAGCATACCCTACATCCCTGTATAGGCAGGGAAGGGGTGGGAGTCACGTGCCAGAATCAATGAAGGTGACTTGAGGGCAACATAATAATGGTGGTGTTTTGATGTAAAGTGATCATGAGTGCAAAGGAAGAAGGAAGGCAGCATTACTTAATAATAATAAATTTATAGTATAAGAGGATAACATTTAAATAAGCCCTAAAACTAAGCCTTGGATATGGCCTCTGGAGGTGCAGTGGAAATGCAGGAAAGGGGAAGCTTGAGCTGCTGATAACTGTACTTTTCCCTGCCCAAGCAGAAGCTATTATCCCATTTCTCCAACTTCCCAGAAACTCAGTGTAGTTAAGCCTTTGTGGCTATGGGTGCTGTTGTAGTTGAGACCCATCCCTTTCACCAGGAATGATGGCAGGAATGACTCTGTACAAGCACAGTCCTGCTGCTGTTTTCCTTCAGGCTGTTGTATTAGCCATCCTCCCAAGGCCTTGATCCTGTTTTTTCAAGCCTCCTGAAAACAGGCATCCCAGAGGGCTGAAACAGTTCAGTAGGTCAATACAATAGCAGGGCAAATACAGAGCCTCATGGATGTTCAGAGCCTCTGACTGTGGCACTGCAATTAACAGCTGATCAAATAGCTGTATGTCACTGGGGCAAGGAGCGGGGGAGGCAGCAGGCATCTTATTACTTGTGTCTTTTGGACTGACCCTCCCCATGACAGACCCAGAGTTAGAGGGGTTAGGGAGCCTGGAGGGTGTGAGGGTCCCTGCCTGTGGCTGGATATTCAGGCTTGCCCTTTGCAATTTGCACTGAAACCCTATTTTGACTTTTCCCTTTGTGGAGAGGCAGACTGAGTGGTAAGTTAAACTGGAAGGAGAAGGAGCAGCCTTCTGTGATCCCTGCTGCTGCTGGGGATGATGGTCTCCTCTTGGAGGGAGGGTCAGAGGGATTCTGTCAAAACAGGGCAGGCTGTGGGGAATCTGTGGGACAAAGGAGATGGCATCAGGGGTCACTGTTCAGTGCTATAAAATGTGACACACAGGGAGACACAGGGAGACATGTCATGCATTGTGTTTGTGTCCTTGCCAGCTGGTGTCTTTTGGAAGGAACAGCTTGTCTGAATTAGCCATGGTCTTCACTAACAAGGCTTGGAATAGCCAGGCACTACAATAGACCTTCACTCATCTAAAAGACTTGGCAGGGAGAGTGCGGGTCCGCTTCAACTGGGGAGGGAAATCCCTTGCCGCAGGCTGGATGGCGAGGCAGGAGGAAGGATGTGGCAGCAACAAGAGCCAGAGCTGGTGTCCCCAGCACCTACCTATGCTGAGGCCAACACACTCCTCACTGCACAGGTAGGGAACAACTCATCCTCCAGGCTGTGAGCAATAAGGGAAGGGATAAGCGGATTTAGGGGAGAGAGGGGACAAAACACCTATGAGAGAAGGAAAAGCTGTTCGACTGTAAAAGTGATATGAGGGTAAAGCAATTCTACTGGAGAAGCAATTGTGCCCTATCTTTAGAGGGAAGCGTTGAAAGGAAGTGGCTGAAACAGAGTGGTGTCGTTCATGCATTTGAACCTAAGATAAAAAGACAGAGTTTCCTCATTACCTTCAATATGCCCTTGTTCAGCACTTCCCTGTATTTACTGTAGGAAATACCTTCGGTATCTCAAATGGTGAGGTTATCTGACCGCAAACACTTATTTAATCATCTAAGTAACTTGCATCAAGGAAGAAAATAGGTAGTTTAAGTAACGTTGGTCACAGAGTCCCTCGGGGGCTGCATTACATTTGCTGACAGACTCAGTCCTGTGCACGTTTGCATCACTTACCCCTTTACTCACGACCCCAAGGACCACTGGGATTCACTGAAATCTCTGTTCTGCTCACTTCCGTTTTGTGTTGTGAAGTTTTAATGAGTCGCCTACTTTTAAGAGAGACCTAATCAACATTGCTTTTGAGCGTCTTCCACCTTCAGCCTTATCATACAGCCTTTGAAATACTGACTTTTTTTCTCAAACCTCTTTACTGCCAGGGCAAAAGGGCATCAGAAGTGCAGTAGCACCCAAGTTGCTCAGAAAGTTGTATTTTTAATGAAGTGTTTTAGGAAGTGCAGATGGCTTTAACCTGTAGCTATCTGGTAAACACATAGACATGGAGTGCAAGATCCCTGCAAGCCGGAGACATCAGTCAGAGGAGGACACACAGGTGGCAACTCTGCACAGTGCATGCCTCCCAGGCAAACAGCTTACTGCGGTGGTGCCTGGAATGACCACTGCAGCCATGGCCAAAGAGTCTGGTGTAGAGGTTCTGGTGAGGGATAAGAGCAGCATTGGCAGACACCATTGTGGTGGGAATGTCTCCACTTTTGCCTCAGACATGGGTTGAAAATTCCCCTCTCTTTTCTTCAAACATGAATGTAAAACAGCAGCCAGATTTTGGGACATAGCCAAATTATTCTGAGAAACGTCACCCCAGCATAGTGCTAATTGTAGCATTTGAAGTATTCCTAATGACTCTAATAGCAGCATTGTTTGATCTTCACCTTTTAATAAGTACGAAAGAATCCTGGTCAGAGTTCTCTGCAGTAAGACAAGTTGTAATGTCTATTTATTACAAACGTGTACAAAATGTCAATGGTACATCATATCCAGTAGAAAAAAGGTGGTGAATCTCTCTGGTCTTACAGACAAATTGAGAACAAAGTATTAATAAAAAAATAAATGATTGAACAGTGCTGTTAAATTTCTGCCTTTTATTTTTAAAAAAATGCACAGAGCAGTAACAGTTTACAGTTCAGGAAGGACACGGTTTTCCCCTGTGCTGACAACCACTTATGGTCTATTTAACATGTGGAATTTAAGTGGTGCAGAAAGTACACTTGGCCAGGAATTGCTGTCTAAAGCGTCTGCAAAGGAAAATGCAAAAAATTAGTTTTCAGTAAGAAATTTCTTAATATTCTGCAGTCATAGACTTTACTCCTCTTTTGCACTTAGACACGCAAGGAAAATCTGTCATTTAAATTAAAATACATCAATTGAGATCCTTTGAAACAAGCAGCATGCCGAATATAAATAATTAGTCATATTTCTGTTTATTTTAATCTCACGAAACTACTGTTGAAAGCCATTGTTAAGCATGTAGTCTGTCATTGGAAAGGTTCCTATTAACTTTCACAGGCTGTGGGATAGGCTCCAGCACTTAACAGGTTGTGTAGATGAAATAGCACTCATAATCTGCATTACATGCATTTGTCCATGGCTAGATCAGACAGGTTGTGTTTATTTTGCTTTATGTGTGGTGACTGGGTAAAAATGAATGGCCCCTACTATGTGGGAGGTCAGAGTAGATATCTTAATTATGCCTCCCAGACTTGTGCTCTGTGCATTTACAGGCTAGTGAGGGTACACACATGGGGTGGGGGAATTAGGAGACCCTTGTCAGGAAAGATGTGCTAGTGAAGGCTAGAGGCATGCAAAACATGGTCAGTTCTCTCCTGTTTTATTCCCTAGCTTTCCAATAGAAAATCCTGAATCAAGGAGGCGTAATGATCAGCTGGGCAATTTATATCACCTGAGGAATACTTGCCTCATAAGAGAGAGTTTGCACGAAGCAAATGTCACTTCAGATTGAGCAGCAACAGACTGTTTCAGAAAGCAGAGGCACAGCTCTAGGAGTGACATGTTCGGGGGTGAATCCATGTGCCTGCTGGCAAAGGCTGTCTCAGCACCTACCTTTCCGTCTTTCCTACTCCAGAGGAAGAAATAAGCTCGCATCAGTGGTAAAAGCAGAGATGGCAATTCAGGACCTTTATAGCCTAACCATTGTTATTTTGGGGTTCAGTTGCTTAACCTTTGTTGGTACAAGAAGATTAATGCCAAAAATGGTTGTGAACAAACAAACCAGAAGAAGGGACAGTGCCTAACTAGTAATCAGGGGTGTGGTAACTGGATGAAGATAAAGTAAAAAATGACAGGAAATGCGTAAGTCCTAAGTGTTGTTATCCAGTCTATTTTCCTTTCAAAAAGACTGTCTAACAAAGATACAGCTTAAAGGATAATAACCTATTTTGCTGTGACTGAGTATATCAGTTAAAAGATTCCCAGCTGCATTACTGAAACGCTTCAGACACCAGATATTGCTGTTTGTATTTGGCATTGAATTGATGTCAATTGTTCACACAGTTCAGCGCTGGGTGTTTGATGTGTGTGGAAAAACAAAGAAAACTATAGAATAGTCTGTTCATTACTGACACTCCTACTCAAAGATGATAACAGAGGTTTTTTCCTAATACTTTGCATTTCTTTCACCTTGTCACCTAACCAAGATCAACAGAACAAAGTAAAAATTAAAGGTAGTAAAAGGAAAATTTCTGTTATACCTAGTAAGATAATCTTAAACTCTCATGAAAAAAGTAAAATAGCATAAATATCAATATATTTGCTCAGTCACTCGCAATTATAGAAAGTGGTTCCTAAACACCTTTTGATATTTCTTGAAGTTGCTTTGTATTACAGTAGCAGTGGGAGACCAGAGCCCTGTTTTATTAGCCTTGAAAAAAACCCAAAATGAAACAAAATTCCCACCAAAAACAAGGGTAAAATCTGTTTCTACTAAAATTGCTTCTAATGCAAACCTCATATATGAGGCAACAGATGAAAGCAGCAGCAAGCTGCAGGGTATCAAAACAACTTATTTGCAGAAATCACAATCCCTTTTAAGACAACATCTGTTCTTCTTACAGGTATATTGACTGACCAGTTGTCAACAGTGCATTCTATAGAATGGTTGCCCATTTAGGGATTTCTCCATTTACCACCACTTTAAAAATAAAAGAATCCCAAAAGCTCACTCATTGTCCTATCTTTTTGACAAATTCTTCTACTCTATACAGATTTTCAAAAAAACTATTAGACCAAGTTCCCTGTATCTGTGCACCCACAGCACAATGCAAGCTGTCTATATCAACACCAGAATCAGGTTCTCTTGGAGCGTTTTTGACTGTAAAAATAATTAATTAATTCTGTAAATGTATTTTAAAATGAAATATCAATCTAGCCAGTTTCCTACCAATCTCACAGTAGAAATCTTTGAAACAGGAGTGCTGCATGTAATATGCAGCAATTTTTTCAACATGCCTTGTTCATCAAAGTCCTGAGAAGAAACCTGCCATGGCTGGACTCTCTGTTTCTGAGGCTGTTAATGATGAGGCTGTGCTGAGGATGAGGACCAGTCAGCACTTATTTGCTATGATTTACCTGAGGCAGTGGGCAGTTTCTTAGCACTCCTCTGTAAGGATATGCATAAACCACACTTACTGTGTATATGGTCAACTGTCTGTTTGGGATCCATGGGAGAGATCCCTTTAAGTCGATTCTGATCCTTACTTCCCTTCCCAAGTGAGCACCTACCAAAACATAGGCTGGAATGCTCCAGTTAGCCTATGGGCTTTGCATTGAGCTGTACTCAGCACATGCTCAGATAACCCAGCTAACTGCAAACACAGCCACTCTGTGATGCTGCTCTGCTATATGAAACCAGTGCTTGCAATCTCTGGGTACCTTATCTGGATTTTTGCCACAGAGCTTGGATTTGAAGGTTATGGCTTTTCCAGGCATGAAATCTGGATGAAGTTGCTGTTTTTGAAAAGCCAAGAACATTCTTGTGCTTGATGGCATGAGGTACGTGGGTAAGTGTAGAGGGAGACAGCTTTAAATAATGTCTTTGGCATGGAGTTGTTGCAGAAGTTCTTTTACCCCCTTCTGTCCACCCAAGCCACTGCAACAATGTATTAGCACCTCAGGCACCTAATGCTAATTTCTCCAGCATAAAACCCAGAAGAAAGCTGCCAAGAGCAAGGGGTATGCCGATTGCAACCTGGTTTCAATGTGCAATGAATCCTTAACAGGTTATATCCTTAACAGCAGGACAAAGCAGTGCTTGAAGGTGCTGCTGGACCATGATTACCTGCCCTGCACCTTGCACTTGAGTGGCCAGAGGCAGGAGGTACCTTTGCCTCTTTTTTCATGTCAAGCTCTCAGACAGGCTGGCATTTATTCCTCTTTGGTATCTTAGGTCCCGCAGAGCCAGGATACGTTCTCCTCTCTGATGAGTTCCTTATCCTGAACAGGCTTTTAGACACTGCTGTAGTAAAGGCAGTTTTACTCCTTTCTATGGCACAATGTGAGTAAGGGGGGAGCAAATGCAGTGACTCCTTACTGAAGGAGGCTAGATGATGACTAACAGTGACAGTCACACCATGAACACATGCGAGAGACCAAGGGAATGATGTCTCTCACCCATTTGGTTGAACTTCTTTACATATGCATACATATATCTCATGTTAATTTTAGTATAATCTGAAAGAAGGGGGTTGAAATATAGAAATTATACAAGTACTCTGAGATTTGAACTGTGTTTATGCCTCCAAATGCCTGTTCAACCCTAGGCTTATCTTACCAGCTGCTTACCAACCTGCGGTTCAGGTTCCTGTTTGGTGCCAGGATGGCTCTGCAAGAGCTGACACTTGTTTTAAATGATGGTCCCTGCACAAAGAGAAGTCAAAAGGCACAGCACAGTAGCCCAAAAACTGAGACGGTCTTTTGTACTTTCAGAGGGAGGAGTGGAAGTTGAAACAATTTACAGTGAGAGGTGACTCAATGGGATTTTCAGAACTGGTCCGCATGGATGGGTGCAAACAGGTCCAAGTTCCTTTGCTCTGACTATGTCTGGTTCAGCAACTGTGGAGCTGTGCTAATGCTGTGCTTGAGTTGACTTGCCTTGTTGAGAAGCTAATAGAGTTGTGTGGCTTTCAAACCAAAGCTGGCTCGTGGCCAAGCAACCTTGAGCATAGGCAGAGTGAGCTCATGAGCTCATGTCTGCCTGCATCCACACATGGAGACAGGGCATAAGGGTTATGTTTAATATAACTGCAAGGATACTTGTCATATACAAGAGGCATCAGAACAAGTAAAGAGATATGTGAGCAATAAAACGTATGAGGGGAGAGAGATCTTCATACCTGTCAGGGTGCTTTCCAACAGAGTCCACCAGCAAGACGAGTGAGCCCTCAACATGCAAGCAGCACACTTGAGCACACCTGAGCGAAGTGAACAAGACGAAATTCCAAGCCTCAGTGAGCATCACACTTGTGAACTAGGGCTTTGGTTTTGCCTTGACCAGAAAGAATAACTGAAGTGTAGGATGTTGCAGGGAACGTGAGCTGAAGGCAATGGAGAAAAAGAAGACACTTGAATTTCTGAAGCCCTTTGAAAACCTGGGGTAAACTTCTTTCTAAGTATGGCTTATTGGATGACAGTGCTACCTCAACAGAAGATACAATTTTGTTGAAGTTTTAAATGTTCTGAATTTTTCCAAAATTAGCTCTAAATTAGTTATAGAATTGTTTTGTTTTCTTCCAGTATCTTCTGCATTTGTTTCTCTCTCTTATGCCAATCTGAGGATTCTAACTGGAGTTTGAAACATTTCAAAATTTGTCACTTAAGACTTTGTGCAATCAATCTGGTTAGACAGAGTCTATTTATATACACTCAGAGAGCAATTACAGCTTGCTATAGTTCTAACATGACAAAAAAGAAATTCAAAGGAATAATTGCTTTTCATATTATATTAGCTTTAATAAAGCACCCAAAGAACAAATTGGCATCTGTTTCCTGGCATTTTTTCCATTACTTAATCATAATCTTTTTTGAAATCATGAAGTTTCTCTCAAATGCTAAAGTGTGATTAGGTTGCGAAATCTGAATCCAGTTAAAGAAGATCCTGTGCTTGAAGCCTTCACTGCTGTCATAAAGCTACCAATCAGATTTCCAAAAAATGAATGCTTAAAAAAATGGTATGAATTTACTTGCGAATTTTTGTTCAATTAGATGGAGTACAACAGCCTTGTAAATACAGAGACACTATCAAACGTCTTTTAAGTGGGAAAACTAAGTTGATTTCAAAATGGGAAGAACAGTAAGATTTTAATTTCATAATGAATTCTTCTTTAAAGTTCCCAAAGCATTAATAAAGCAATAGCATTGATTCAGTTTGGACACAGGACTGTCCTATTATCAGGTAACAAGTGTCACACTTATCCTGTAAAGAGTGACACCAAGGTGCAAAGTTGGCTTAGGGGCATGTGGCTGCTGCCTGCCTGAGAGGTCTGAAACTCAGAGCAAATTGAAAAGTGTCAAGTCCTGGGTTCCAAGGGTTTCTGAGATGTTTTGTTCCAGATTAGGAGTCAATGAATTTGACAGACTCCCCCAGACCTCCCTTGCTTTATAGTAGGTTTTCACCCTTGTTGTCATAACTTCTTCTCTTAGTTGCTCAGTATTAATATTCTTTTCTGAACTCTGTTAAATTTTTGCACACACAATGAGGCCTCGAAATAGGAAGTATCTGTAGTAAGTGTTTTCTAGAGAGTCCAGTCTATTATATATTTTTTTAAAGTTCTTTCAGCCTTGATTTACATAGGAAGGGCAGGCAATGTATTAATCATTCTGAACCATTAATTTTTTGTTACCTCTATCATGTCCAATATACATCTCTTAAAAATAAGGACTATCATACTTCTCAAACTCACATCTTGGCCAGGCTCTCTTAATTTCTTCCCCCCAAAAAACAACTCCCAAATTTTTTTGATATGCTGACTAGAACAGGATGTTCACAGTGAGTGCTTATGTTCTCAGAACAGTAGCATATTTTCATCATTGCAATATGGCAACACAGTATTTTATTTATTTACCAGACTGCAGTTGAGGAGTGATCAGGGACACTGTTCCTATGAACACTGGAACAGGTTTCCAATTTCTTCATCCTCACACATTAACAAGATTTCATCAGAGCTAGTTGTGATTCTACCATGCAGTTAGTATTAAAATGAATACTTTATTCATTTATATGAAAAGAATGCAGATCATTATAGGAATACTTTTACAACAAAGATTCCAGTGACTTTTTGAAGTCGATGTCACACCTTTCAAGGGCTGGACTTGCCTGTGTTTATGAGGCTTGTCCGAACAATGGTTAGTAAATATGGGTATTCTATTGTATACAAACATATATCAATACCTCCTTCAGGCAGCTCTAATGAGCGTTATAGGTCATAACAAGCACCTTACATTTGAGATCAGACATAAGGTTCCACAGTAATAATAACAGGTCTCCATTGTCTTTTTCTGGGTTAAGCCAGGATTTGGTCCTGGATGTTGGAACAGGGCAAGAAGATGCCAAATCAGCAACCTTTAAGAAGGTCTGTTCTTAATTACAGAGGGCATTTAGAGTTGCCTAAAAACATATGGCTCACTTGCAGAGCATTCCTGGTTATACACTGGAGAACTAAATATATTCCACATACATGGATAACCCCATTAGCATGGAAGAAGAGCAAAAAGGCATGGATATGGATGAAACAGATCCTAACTCCACTATTTCCTAATCTTGCCAGTGAAAGGGATAGGCTTCACTCAATATGACTAGAAAAATCATGCTTTTTTGTGTTGCTATAGTAGTCAAGCTCCCAACAGGCACCAGGAACAACTGAGAGCTAAAGGTTGACAATGTCCTTAAAGCCAGACTCTGAAGATTAAGATTAGGCAGTGGCTGCCTTTTATGGAAAACAAATAGTGCCCCTGGAAGTGTGCCACTTACACTGGCACATCTTCTGCTCTGTGCCCAGACAGCTCCTTGGATGCTCCAAGGAAGCCACCTTGGAGGCTGGCCACTCTACAAGCCAGAATAAACACAGGCAGATGGCATGGCACTTCACAGAATCACAGAATCATAGAATCATTTAGGTCAAAAGATACCTCTAAGATCATTGAGTTCAACCATTAACTGGGCATTGCCATGTTCACCACTAAACCAGGTCCCCAAGTGCCCCATCTACACATCTTTTAAATACCTCCAGGGATGGTGACTCCACCGCTTCCCTGGGCAGCCTGTTCCAATACTTGACAACCCTTTCAGTGAGGAATTTTCCCCTGATATCCAACCTAAACCTCTCCTGGAGCAACTTCAGGCCATTTCCTCTTGTTCACTTCGCTCAGGTCAGCTCAAGTGTGTTGCTTGCATGTTGTGGGCTCACTTGTCTTGCTGGTGGACTCTGTTGGAAAGCACCCTGACAGGTATGAAGATCTCTCTCCCCTCATGTGTTTTATTGCTCACATATCTCTTTACTTGTTCTGATGCCTCTTGTATTTATTGTGCAGGCCCCTGGTCAACTTAACCAAGCCTCTGCAGCCCTTAGAGTGGCTCTGTTTCTGGCCTGAGTATCTCCCAGTCAATCTGGCAGAAACTTTATATTCTGCCATATTGTCCAACTGCTCTGAAAATATTTGGGAGTAGCAAGGAAAGATGATCCACAACCATGTTTCACCCAGTGATGTAAGTTGGTCTAATTTAAAATTGTCTCTAGAAAATTTGTCCTTGTAATGTCTGTTTTACCTGTAAAGATGTGACTGCGCTGCCGTAGTTGTTAACTGTACCTGGGAAGCAGTGGAGTCCTGTTTGTCCAGAACATAATGTCATATAGGACCCTGAAAAAGGGCATTTAAAAGCTGAAAACATTTCTAGAAGAATATCTACATGTGTCTTCTGATCTCCAATCATAATTCACCCATTAGTTCAATAGGATGACCCAAATTTATGAGTATTTGGGCTGGTGATTTTAAAGGGGATATGGTTACAGGGGACTGACAGAATGAACTCAAGGGTTTTATGAGTAACTTTATTTTCCTCCATGCTGCTGAAGAAAAGGTTGCAACTGCACTTTCGACTAGTGAACAGCTACACGGGACGTGACATTGCTCTTGCTTTTCTCTCTAGATGAATGAATCAACTGTTATTTTATAACTGCTACCTGTCCAACAATATCAATATTACATGGTAACACTTAGAGAAAACTGTTGTCAGCCTCTGACATCACAAAAATTGAATTTTGTGCCTAATTTCTAGTTGAAAAAAGCATGCTGCATGACTGGTAACAAAGTGGGGAGCTACCACATTACTAGTCATATGATTAAGCTCCTGAGCTTCCAAAGTTGTTTTCAGTAGGAAATCTGGAATTAAAAAAGCTGAAGTGAAGAATACATCCCAGCAGTCATCAGACAGCTGCAGAATATAAGATCATTTTAGTCCTAAACTCCCATACATGGCTTTACAAAGTGCAGTCAAAAGTGACAGCAGACAAGAAATGGACAGCAGGGAAAGAAGTGTGATCTTGAAAGGAATGGTCAGAACAGTTCAGCAGACACTCAAAGGGAATAAGTAGTCTGAGGTGTGCTATAGGGATGGTACTATAAAATCATACAAAAATCAGTATTGGGCCAGATCAGATGTCTGAGTCTCCTATGTGGCCAATGAGAGCCATGAACACAGGTAAGCAGATAACATGCATCTGCAGTTTTCCCCCAACTATCCTTCCGTCTGCAGCTGTTGTCATCTCAGGGACTTACCAAGTTTGATTCCCAGCACCTTGCCAAGCTGTTCATGCCACAAACTCACAGGAACCAGGAAACTAGGGAACCTGGTAAAGAGGCATATTCCCCTAACTCTTCCTTAGCAATTATTTTCCTGTCTTCATTTATTATCACAGGCATTGTTTAAACTTAGTTTAATTGATAATGTCATATTTTGCTCTGGATTTTGTGTTCGCACATAATGTCTACACCAACTGCTAGTTAGATATAGATATATATATATACACTTACGGATATGAATATATGTATGAAGTAACTAAAAATGCCATTGAATAAAGTTCCTTGAACAGCCTATAACTGAGTTAAAAGAAAAAAAAAGCAGAAGAACAAAACCA
Organism: Lepidothrix coronata; assembly: GCF_001604755.1. Lineage (NCBI taxonomy): Eukaryota > Metazoa > Chordata > Aves > Passeriformes > Pipridae > Lepidothrix > Lepidothrix coronata. Next base: position 306,581 of record NW_016690241.1, read on the forward strand.
AATAATATTCAAGTCAAGACTCAAACTAAACAGAGCCAAAAATGTCAGAATTTGAAATCTTATTCTGAACACATGCTGCTCTGAGAGTATATACATGAGAGTATATACAGCTGGGGAGATTCAGAGAATGCCAGAACTAAGATTATTTCTATTTGTGTAATGCAATATTGAATACATTTACATTACAGATGATTGCTATTGTTACAGAATGCAAGTAATCATGTTAAGTTCAATAACATCCAATATCACAGTCCTGTATAAGGGAGGATTTTAATCCTGTCAAGAGGGTGAATTCATTGATTTTCCAGGTTTCCTTGCCACTATTAAGAAAACAAATTTTTATAAGACTCTCAGCATATCCTTTTTCTTACATTGATTTGTTCTTTTCTTTAAGCTAGGAAGATGTGAAACATTTTTAAACCCTTTTCTTTTCATGTTCCCATTGGTGAATAAAAAATCAGCTTTTTGGCTGAAATTTGCTGGCATGAAGCAAAGGAACATAGCTCATCTCATTTCATAAGATGTGTACTTCAGTTCAAAGCATCTCTTTCCTGAGTGAATTCAACAAGTTTAAAAAGTAATGAAGCATTTGTGTTCAAAGTGTCTTCTCTGAGGAATACCATGTCTCTAAGAGTACTTGATAGCATTTGAAAGAAGTATAATTTCAATGAGCCAGATTTTAGCAAGGTTATCTGGCAGAAAGAGATCAATGTTTGAACATGAAGTGGCCAGAAAATGTCATCAGGAGATAAAATCAGAAAATTATCCACAGGTTCATACATACTCTGTTACAGTATAAAATACCTATGAATAATATGCAGTGCCCCTTTAAGAAGGAGTGTTTAGGCAAGTGAAATGAATTAGAAGATATATTAAAAATGTGATATTCTTCATAGACAAGTTAAAATTTTGTGGCATCTCCGGTCACTGATTAAATTTTCTTCTGAAAGTTGTTGTGTAAGCAGTAAATGGGGCCATTTTCAACCCTGGGAGAATCAATGCCAATCTCACATTAAAAAAGAAGAGCAGGCAAAGAAACAGTAGCAGAGATCAGATGAGGAAGGCTTACTAGAACTAAAGAAAGAAAGCCTCATTTATAATGCATGAAGCCCCTTGGCCCTCATTAAAGGATAAGTATGCTGTCTTGGATACTGTCTTACCCCAGCATCCAAAGTCCTTGGTTTTGGAAAATGTCCAGATGAAGGCCATAAGGATAGGTAAGAGTAAAACGGAATGTGATAATGGCTTTGAGGTTGTAATTTTCTCAGCCTATGGGACGTGCAAAGAGAATCCAGTTGGGATATACAAGTACCCATGAGAGAAGTAAGAACTAAAATCTCCTGAAGTTACATCATGTGCTGCCACCACAAAGCCCATGGTGGGTGTGTGTGTGCAGTCAGCAATGAAGGTGACTGAGGACAGAAGAATCTTCTCTGACAGGAAAATAAGAGCAGGAAAAGAGATGGTCTTCAGGCAGACTGTCTGCTCAGGGGTGTGCAGCAGGGATGTGTGTTGAAAAGCAATTATTGGCTGCTACGTGTCCCTGAAGAAGAGTTTGGAGGGGAAAAACCCTGGGGAACATCTGTCTAGCCAGTTGGCTTTGCTGCCTGACTGGTCATTGCAAGGTAGAGGGTAGGGAAAGGGCAAAGAGAAATTGTGGAAGCCTGCTGTTTTGAATACAACCTGCAGAATCTTAAACCGAAGAAATCAAAGGACGTTAAAACTGAATCTGTCCAAGACCCAGGGAAGAATGTCATGATTCAGGGCCTGACCCAAAGCCAACTGAAGCCTGTGGGTTATGGAGTGAGTGTGCTATTGTAAGCAACAAACAGGATGTTACCATATCCCTTAGGGTTGCAGAAACTTTAAATATCGGACTGGAAGAAATATCTTAGCTCATCACTTCCCATCCCCTTTCTATATAGTCAGCCATGAAATATAACCCCATTTACAAGTGCATCAAATGAGTTTTTATGCTGGTTCGGTAACTTCATTGCTATGTACAACATGAAATCAGCTGAGCTGTAATATGAAATCAGCTGAGCTATGCTGAGAGGTGGTGGTGGGGTGTTAAGTTGAATTAGACAAAAAACCACTAGATATAACTGTCAGTTACAGAAAAAGCCTGCAGTTAAGGTAGAAGGTGTTCAACAGGTTATTCAGAATAATTTTTCAGCTGTGCATGGACATAGCATTGAATGCATAGGATTGCATGGGAATTTCCATGCATCAATGTATACATGAAAAAAGGGCATCATGAAGGATAGGAGTTTAATTCTTATACTGACAAGCTGAAACTAATGTGACTAGAAATATCACCATCTAGGAATGCAGAGGATGTTGTAAAAGAAGTTGTTAAGCTTCTAATAAAAAGAATATTAAAATCAATTGCTAAACTGCAGGCCTAGAGAGCAATGAATTTGAAATTGAAATTTGTGGGGTAGTTTGTGCTATTATAGACTGATGAGTTTTCAGTGGGAGGCATGCTATTTTAAGTAGCTCTTATAAAACAATCTAGAGGAAAATTAGATGATTACAGAAATGGTACTGGTTTATGCCAAAGGAAAACCTTGCTTCAAAGTATAAGGATTTGTTAAAGTGTCAACAAATTAGTGGGTAAAGAAGCACTGGCAGATATAATTATTCAGATTTTTTAAAATCCCTCAATGATATTATTAAAGAAAACCAGGCACCTAGAGTGTAAAAGATAATATTCTTCTGTGCAGTGGAAATGGGCTGGGAAACAGTGAAATACAAAGGCTAAAGAGCCAGCTTTCATCTAGAAATGAGGTTAATAGTGAAGTGTTTGTAATGCATCTGCTGCAACTGAGGCTGTTTATTAATAATCTGACAGCAGGGCATAGTAGCAAAATCTGCAGATGATGATAGGTGATTTAGATCAGTCAGGGATTGAGATATGCAGATATGACAAAATGAAGCCATCAGGCAGTGATGAGATGAAGCCATCATGAGTTTGATGCTTGTTCTCGGGCTGTTGCTTCTTTTTTGTTGGGTTTTTTCTTAATCAAAAGCAAAGTCATAAACATTAAAAGAAACTGTTAAGTTCCTTGCTGCACCAGACTGTATTCTAAATGAAATGAACACAGTTCCAGTGCAAGATTTGCAAGTTATTACAAATGGTCCAGAAGAACCCTCTGCTTAATACCAATGAAAAAAAAGTGTTTGTTTAAGAAAGTGACAACAAGAACAGAGTAGAATTCTATATGGCTGTTATATCTCAGTCCTTATCACCCCCTGACTTCTAATACTGTTTGCATTTGTAGTCTGCCAGTCCTGATCAAACTGTAGCCAGTGAAGGAAATCAGTTCCACGTAAAGAGTAACAGATATGACCTCCAAGAAGGAAATATTTCCAGAGACAGAGAAAGATCAATGAAGACGTTAATAAGAGGGAACAGAAGCTGAGAGGCTCATGAGAAAGAAAGGAATGCTCATCATTTTTAAAACAGCTTTAATACAAGAAAGAGCAGAAGCTGTTGAAGTCTAACAGTTTTGAAATAGAAAAATAGCTATTCATGCACAGTATGTAATGAACTTGCAGAACTTGCTTCAGGAAATGTTAAAGCAAATAGTTCATGAAGACTGTCAAACTGAAAAATAAGCGTGTCATCAAAATTCAGTATAATACTCAATGGATAAAAATTTGGAAAGAACTGCATTTTTACAACAATGCTGACTCTGAGATATGAGCTTCCCTTGTATAGGGTTAGAAAAATTATTTCCACTGTAAATCTTTTTTATATCCTTGTACAATAATAGTTATGGCTGTAGTGGGGGACACATTTTGTCATAGACCTTTATTGAACTTTTATTTTCCTCCAATGAAAGACTCCGAGGCCTATGGTACCCTCCAGCCTTGGAGATCTATATTTTTACTTAATTATTTCAGAAAAAATTCTAAGCAACAATTGACACTCTTCAACGTTCAAAAGCTTTGCCCTAAATATGCCATATGAATGGCAGTTAAGCTGTCATCTGCTTTCTTGGCAGAGGTAATTTTGGAAAGACTGGATGGTGCCTAATATGGAAACATTAATTTTACCGTTATTAGCATCAGTAACTCAGAATTAAGTGCGAAAAGAAATATAAAGAAGCTCCAAAATTAACTACAGGAGTGTAAGTGTTCTGAAGACACAAAATTGTTATAAAGGTCAAGAGGATGAAAATGAGACATTTGGAAATTAAGAAATGCCTTGTATTAGTGTATTATCACAATTCCATTGACAATCCAGTAAGCTGTGCTTTCTGCCTTCCTTCTTCTGACTCCAAATTATTGAAAAACAGACACCTATTTCTCAGTGATTTCTCTTCCCAACTGGTCCAGACAACCCTGCCTCCCACCAAATGTAGCAGGAGACATCTTGTGCTGCATCTGCTGCTTTGGAAGGTCATGTAATGCTTCTGCAGAAGAAGAATCAGATGTTCTTTGTTACACCCTATCACCATCCACTCTGCTTTATGGATGTAGTGGCTCCATGTGGAGATAGGCACTGTAATTTCTATTTTGCAGGCAGAGACCTGACAGCAAGGTTACTTATCCAAGGTGGTACAGCCTGTGGAAGCCAAGGATGCAAACCAGACACCTTAGGTCAGGCTCAGCTGTTGCATGCCTGGAGAGTTACCCGGGTTTGAGTGGGAGAGAGGGGTAAGGAATGAATCCTGGGCTCATGTTGCTGAGACAGAGTTGTGTTGTTCTCCCCATCCTTCAACATTTGGAGCAGAGGAAGAAGAAACTCCTGTGTGCCAATAACAGCATGGCTAGAGCTTGCTGAGCTCACTGTATGAAGATTATATTGCTTTATGTTTTTTGTCATGGTGTTTAATTATTGCAATGCCATATCAGTATAATTTCAAGATATTCATAAACTGGAGTGGGCATTTATAAACTGAATCAGGGGGATTTACAAACTGAAGTGCCTATTAAGTACTCTGCTCTGAACGTACAGTAATGAAGCCAGGGAGAGAAGCATTTCCTACACTAAGGTAAAGACCTCTGACTAAATAAGGAACTGGCAAATAAGGAACTGTTCCTAGTGCCGAGGTGCAGGCAATTACACATGGCCAATATCCCTCCCTTCCTAGGGTAGGTCAGGGCACAACTCACCTCTCTTCTCTCTCTTCTCCGCAGCACACCTTCCACACGCTGAGGAACTTGCCTATGCTTGGAAAGCAAGGGGACAGCAACACCCTCTGACTGCAATTCAAGAGAACCCCAAATAGGCACAAGACACTTGTTTTCAATTAGTTAGGGTTATCCTCCTGCTTTCTGAAGTCTAAATGGATAGCAGACTACAGAAATCCTAAGTGAAATGTGGTTTTGAGAGGTTGTGCTGGGTGCACACTTGTCCTTTTTCTCTCCCTGTCTCTGAGTTTTCCACTGGAGACCTCACTGAATCTTTCATTTTTCACAAAGATTGCTCTGAAGCTGCTTAACCTGCACAATTCTCCCGAAGGTGTACCAGGGCCTGGAGAGGCTGCATCAGAGGCCATGTTGACACCGGTGCAGGGGAGGGGAGAGGATGTGAGATGATTCCCTTCACAAACCCTAATTCCCCTGGGCTGCCTTGCACACTTCAGAGAGAACTGAGGTCTGCTTTCGGGGAGGAATGTAAAAATACAGCTCTGAGTGCCCTCCTACTGCAGTTTTGATTTATCTGCTGAGAAGCCATCAGACTCCACTCAGCTGAAGCCAGCTTTATGCTCATTTATAAGCAGGCTTCTAAAAACAAAAGGTTTTTCTTTAAATGACTACTACTGAACTTTAAAAGTCCATAAGGCCCTTGAAGCTACCAAATGGCACAGAACAATATAATCATCTAGTAATACTCACCTGCAGACTCATTATTTTTTTCAGATCTGCTCATTCCTCATCACAACTATTGAGATGCAAGAGAGCCAGCCAGGTTCAGATGTCACCGACAGAGCCATTATTAGGGAATGTGGTGTGAGGAGGAGGAGGATTCATGTCCCAGACCGAGGTTTTTGAGGTTTTAATGACCATTATAGGAGATAGGCTCATATTTCGAACTGCAATAAATTAGGACAGTTCTGCATGTTTCCAAATAGTTAGGACAATTTATATCACCTACCTGTGATTAGCTGAAGTTGAAAGGCAGGGCTGTGATTCAGTAATAACAACATGAATTTTGCCATTGAGGTCAATGGGATCCCACCATCAAGACTTCAAAGCAGCAAACCAGCACAGAATTGATTTCAATGTGCTATTCTCTCCTTCCTAAGGGCAAGTTGTTCCTTTGATGTTATATTTGAGGTGTTTGTAGAAACCTGTAGGTAGCAGAAAAATTTAAATTTGAAGTTTGCTTCAATTTGACCTCACCATGGGGACAGAAAAGTCACAATGGGAAATATCAGTAGCATTCTGTGACACAAATGATAAATCACTTTTCTGAGTTAACGTCACCAAGCACACGGGTCTTGCTCTTTTGGCAGCACTTCCAAGGAAAAGACTCTCGACCAGACTACCTTCACAGAGAATCAGAGTTCTTTCCTAAAATACGAGAGAATATAATTTCCTTTTGTGTTAGAAACTAGCTAGCACCGAGGTTCTGGAGAGAGTGAAACTGAATTTAGCCGATCAATACACAAAGCTTATGCAAGCATGTTTTCTTCTGGGTGAGGGAAATTCTTCGATCCATCGTTATTCAACTTCATTCTTCAGTGAATTAACATCTCAAACAACTATTCAGGTCACAGAGGTTCAAGTCGCTAAGGCAAAAGCAGCTTTGCCTCCCGAGGACTATCAGGCAGCAGGGAAGGTAAATAAAGGGGTTTGTTTAATGTTTAAAAGAGCGTACTAATGGACAATTAGCCAGAGGATTTGAGAGTAGTTTTTAAATCTACAAAAAAAGCAAAGCTTCAAACACTCAGCAAACTCTAGGATGTGTTTTGGGCTAACGCCACAGTACACATCTCAGACCCGCAGCATTGATGGTGACGGGAACCCATGGTTGTCACAGCTTCTGCCGGGAAGCGATGACAAAAGTTCGCAGATGTCTCGAACAGAGTAGTAGATAATCTAAAGTGAAGTAAATTTGCAGGGCAAGGACACATCTAGGCTAAAGTATTTGCCTCAAGCTTCAGACTTCAACTGAACCGCATCTTTAGACAGTCATGGCTGCAATGTCACTGTTTATAATATAAATGACGTGGGAAGAAACACCGAGTCATCTGGTTCAATGAAATCAATATAGTCATGCAATACTTCGAGGGCTGTTAAGGTTTTCAGAGACAGTAGATCATATTTTCAAGAACAGGGCTCACAGTTATTTAGAGAAGGCTGAGAAACAGTTCACACATGGTCACAGCACCCCTGCTGTGAACAAAAAAATCGAAAAGACAGAATGTAATTTTAGAGAAACGGCTTATTTTTGAGGTGTTTCAGTGAAATTCTGCCTCTGAAAACAAGGTGAGGCAGTACAATAGGAACTGTCTTTTCACTGTGTCCAAATTTAGATGGTATCCTCACTACTGAAATGAAAAGCAGAAGAAAAAAATTGAAAAAGATGACACACACACTTGGAAAAAAAATCGACTATATTATAAGGTATTATTTTTTTAGTTTTAAGTTGCTTTTACAGACCAGGCTATTGGATTTTGTAGTTCTGTTGCAGAAACACACTCTGCTTCTGAAGTAAAATGAAGCAATGAACAAAATTATAGATTTTGTGTCGTAAGTATCAGATCATTTCTCAGTTTGCTGATCTGTAAGCAGGTTAATTGTTCTCTGATGAAATTGAGTGACAAGATAAAAAAAAAAAAAAAGAAAGAAAAAAACCAAAACCAAACGAGGATAATTTTTTTTCATCTGGGAGACAGAAACAATTCAAGCAGTCAAGATTACTGTTGTGAACCTGCCATTGAAAAATACGATAAAAAAATACATTCGATAAAGTACTAAATTAGCTGATCTGAGACAAAACTCCCAAATTAGGTCTGCCAGGTATTTGAGACATTCATTTGACCATCGATCTGTTAAAAGAAATCTGAAAAGAACGTCTTAAAGATCTTCTGCTGATATCATCATGTCAATGAATTATTCGGCTGCAGGGCATCCAGTGTTGCTGGTCTGTAATAGTGTCGGCTAATTAGCAATTTTACTTCCTCCCAGGTTGCCATTTCCTAAATCATGCTCCTCAGCTTTTGAGACACAGTACCCTGCTAAAGTGTAGAGTGCGATAACAAGTTAACATTTTCCAGTAACAAGTTAACATTTTCAGGAAATTGAGTCAATTCGTGCTTTCTGTACACAAATAGACCCAAGGAAATTATTAGCCCTCCTTGGACCAAGACAAGGATGTCAATTAAATAAAGTCTTCTCAGCCAGCTACAGAAATGCAACCAACTGACATTTCCTGAGAAGTTCAAATTTAACAAAACTAGTAAATAAGTCAGTTTCCAGGCAAGGCTAGCTCACACGCTGCATCGACAAGGCTTGGAGTTGTGTGTACATTTTATTTCTAAATAAAATGGGCTGCATGTTCCCATTATGGCCATGTTGAACCTGAAAAAATGACCAATTGAGCCAAGATGAAGACTTTACTAATGTTTGTTAAAAATCTAAGTATCAAACAGGAAAAGTTATAGTATGCATTGAGGACTTTATTTGAGCACATCGTATTGCATTATTTTCTTCCAGATTTATAAATAAAAGATCATTATTATTCCTGCACCTTCTACAGTATAGATACTACAACAGAAACATGATGTGTTTAGTCCTTCCCAGACACAGCACATGAGATCTGTGAATGCTCAAGTGTTTCCTATCTATGAACATCTTTCAGATCTAAGGATAAAACAAGAGAGAATCAGAAACTAAATGCTTTTACGGGTGAGAGGAATTAAATTCTCAGTGAAAAGATTATTAAGAGATAATTCAGTAACATAAAAATTGCTTCATCTAAACCCCTCTGTAGATATCTGTATTTTTATTGGATATGTGTCTGATGTTGGAATCAATTTTTCATTTGTCAAAATTATGTGAAATCACATTCTTTCTTGAATCTGTAGCCATGTTTTCAAAGGAATAAAGTTTTTAAAAAAGTGCAAGTGTATCAATAGCAGTACCAGTTGTGAATTGTGCTAGAAGTTGTAACTGACCTTGTAACACAGCTACAGCTGCATTGGCATCTGTGCTTTGGGGGCTGCATCACAAGTGACAGTAATATAATAATCATGGACAATCCTGCAGCTCCTCCTGGCAGCCCACAAGTCGGCCAAAGAGCAGGATGCAACTCTGAGATGTTCATAGGTGTAACAGATTGATTGATTGCTACAACTATGTAGCTTGGGACAGCAGTAGTGATTACAGCCTCAATGATCCCATCCCCGACCTCCCTTTCTTGTCCCACACTAGGCCTATGTCCCTCCCAGTAATGAATGCTCTTGTCCCTGGGACTTGTTTGGCTCAGTGGATACATCCTTAGAAGGGTCCAGGGTGGTTTTGAGCTCTGCCAATCAATACTTGTCCCCAGGCACTATTCAGGCACTAGCATGGGGCTGGGGATTGTGTTTGCTGGCTGAGGACAGAGGTCTTTAGTCCAGTTCGGTTGAAAAACTGAGAGTAGTCTGTTAGCAGCATGAAGGCAGCAGGAGGAGGGTGCAGATAAGGTAATGCTATGCCCCATGAAAGCACAGCAAATGCTGGGAATCTGTGCCACAAGTAACCTCTGATTTTCTCCACTTCATCTTCCTTTGCTGGGAGGAATAATGGGCTCATGCTGCTGTCATGAACTTCTTAGCTGCTACTGCACTTCCAGGATGCAATGCATCCTCTCCTGTCTAACACTTAATTTTTTATAATCAACTCTAACTGCCACTTAATCAGAACAAAAGTCTGATTGTAACGTAGAGAGAAGCAGAACAGATGTTTGGAAACAGTCTTTTTTCCTTAATAGTTGTGGCTATGCCTCAGAGAATCTCAACACACCCTTTTCCATACTCTCTGTTTTTTTTGTATGAAGGTAGCCAGGTACAAATGGATGCTTCACATCTGTAGCACTTCTAACCCATTCTCATGGTCCATAGGAGCCTTTTCTAAGCCGAAAACTCATTCTTGTTCCAAGGGTGACTTGAAGCTCCTGAGGGAGACCAGAACACCCCTCTGCTCACTGTTGTGCCCTGGAGAAAGAGTCAGCATCTTGTGGAAAGAGTAGTCAGCCTAACTTAAAGTCAGTAGGTGAGTAACAACGGAGAAGCAAACATGAGTAATTTTTAGTGAATTACGTAAATAAAATCAGCAAGTCAGATGCTATATTATTGCTAAGGTTTATGTAGATTTTTCAGAAAGTTAATTCAGTGTCTGATGCTCAGAGAATGACAAAAGACAGTTTACAGTAAGGTTCTTTTCAAAGAACTAGTGTTTAGAGTATTAGAAATAGTTAAAATTAAGTAGTTAGAAAGTTCAGTGGCTTTGTAGCCCTGGAAAACTAATTTCTCACTTGGAATGTTATGGGAAATAAAAACTTCAGAAATAAGGAATTAAAACTGAGATGATGAACTAGAGTGATGATGAACTAGAAGTGAGGGGTTCCAGCACACCTACCTTGGGCCAAGGGCTTAGCTGGCCTGGAGGTATGCAACTCAATTAACAGCTTTATCATTCTTTTATGACTGATTTGCCTTGTTATGTAGCTATGTACCATACACATTCAAAGAGTACTTGAGATTTAAGGAAGTTTGCCAGTTAAGAGGGTTTTCAATTCCACCATTATCTTGCTTAGTTTACACTTCCTCCCTTTATTCCTGAGCTGATCCGAGTGTCTGCTTTCTATCCTGCGGGGGTACTTTCTCCAAACACATCACTAACTTCAGTTATTTTTGCCTCACAGTGCAACCTGTGAGCCAATATTATCTCTATCGCATACGTGCAGAATAAGGGAAAAACAGGATCAAAATAATCTGCCTGAAGATTATCCATTATTTCCATTATCTTGGAAACTGGTTTCAGACCCAGCAGCAAAACTCACAGGGGTGAGCCAGAGAGGGTTGGTATTTGTAAAACATCGCAAGAACCTCCAACCATAGACTCTGGAAAAAGAGGAAGGATCCAGGTGAAACCACTTTGCTAAGGGGACATCAGACCAGCTTTCTGCTCTGCCTCATTCCTGAAGGGATATCTGGCCAACTAGTTAGATCCTCTGCAGCCACCTCTCTTGTAGGATATGTAGGGGATGGTGGTACGGGTCTGTGGCTACTGCCCATCTCGTAACTGCTGCAATACCAAAGGGTATGAAATGGCCTGAGAGCGACTGTAATCCTTGTGAACTCTCCAGCTGGTCTGCCACAGCCTACCCTCTATCTCTAGGATTAGTTCCCACAGAACAAGGCTGCATTCTACTAGCAAGTGTCTTGCAAGCCCACAGCTCATTTGAATCCACACAGGTCCCATGCTCACAAGAGAGAAAAAAAAAAATTAGGGCTGTCAGTCTAGAATCTTTCATAAGAAAAACTCTCTACCCAACGACACCCCCCCCCAAATCCTGAGACTGAGTCTTTTTTTTTATTGAATCATTTAAAAATTAATCAAAACTGAGAATACTACACAACCTAGAAACCCTCTGTACCTGTAACTCACAGAAGATGGGTTAATATTTCAGTACTCAGCACCAAGAACTGTGGAGTAGCGTATAAAACAGGCAAAACCTCATTTTCCCAAAGGTACAGCTGCAGACTAGCATGGCAGAAGCAGGTTCATCTTCTAGTGTTTGAACTTGTGTCAAAAAGAGGAAATCAGTAGAATCACAATTTCAGATGATAAAACTCAAACTATTGCATTTCACGGATGTTTTTGTTCTTCTTTTCTTTTGTTGAAGAAGCACCACTACCCAACTGACAATTAGGAACGAAGCTGTGGCCTAGAACAGTAGAGTCATGCCATCTGGCTGGGGTGACTAGGGCTGGGACTAATTATTTGCTTCATGACTGCAGGCTTGTGTCTCTACTGGGTCAGGACTGGGCTCGGTAAACCTGTCCCATAGGCTGGGTTTTACTCACTGGCAGTAGTACAGGGCAGGATTTGTACAGTTAGTGAAGAGGCTTGTAAGGAAGCATGTTACTTGCTATGAACATTGCCTTTTGTTTAATATGTTTGTTTAATCCTGAAGGATACAGCCTGTCACTGAAAAATCTAATATATGAGATTTGACTTTGAAAATACAGCACCATGCTCTGTAAATTCCAGCCAAGTGTATTTGGCTACATTTCATTCATTGTTCCCTATGAGAATTCTCTTTCATATTTTCCACAGGCAAAATTGTGAGCTATAGTTTACTGTATTATTCTAACGTTCAAATGTGGTAAAGCTTGAATGACTTTGATCGTAGACCAGGAAACATTTCTCAGACCTCAGACAAACTTCACCACATGAAAAATGTTATAGAAAGAAAAATACCCAAAAAACCCTGCCACACAGACTCTAAACCTGCAGCTGGCCTGATGGAAGAAGGTTACTGATACTGATGCCTTGAACACTCTTTTCCATGTGCATTGGACATCAGTTGATGGCACTTAATAATTCATTTTGCTACCACGACATTTATTTTTCTGGATGATTATCATGTATTTTTTGTGTTTTATGACTATTTACCTTAACAGTCTGCTAAAAAATAATGTACCTGTTCTTTTTTTGTTCAAAGATGTATTGATTTATAAACAACTTCTTTGACAGCTGACAGTTTTTTTCTCAGAGCTTAATATAGATGGTGTGTGAAGAATCAACTGTTGACTGCTGGACTGGCATTTATTTTTAGTCTACCACATAAAGATGTCCATGATTCACAATTAGGGACTTTCAAAAAACAGGACTTTTCATTGTGAAAAACAAGGTGAGTTAGATGTTGATGGGAGAAAACTCATTAAAATATAGTCAGGATAAGAAAAAAAAAGGGCAAACCACATCAATTTGATATTTGGTCTCTTGAAAGACTGAATTGCTATTACTCAGTTATTACCTGTGCAAACACATGGTTTTCTCCCCTAGTCCACATTGATCATCCAGACAGACTTTTCCCTTGGGGAATGCTGTGTAGCCTTGGCTGTGCTACAGATACGCACCAAAACCACACGAAGAACAGCCACAAGTGGGTTTACAGAAGAAGGCAACCTCTGTTGTCTTCTCTGACTGTGACTGAACAATTTAAGTAGCAACACTTAGAGAAGAAAGAGGTAAGCAAGTCTTTGTCACCAGAGTTTCATTTTCAGAAATGAAGGTTCTATGGTAAGGGGCTGACATGAAGCACTGCTTATGTTGCTCATTCTAGAGTACCTTCTGGGGCAGAAACCGTAATGAGGGCGAATTAAGCCTACACATGGTTCACAGTAACCCAGTTTAATTTTATGCCTCTAATGAGGATTCTTCACAAGATAATTTCTGAACGAAGTGCTAAAATCAGTACTTCCATTTCACACTTTTTAATCCTGAGAGCTTCAATGTACTTAGAAGACAAGTAAGTCATTTATCTTTACACTACCTAAGCACCTGGCCTGTTGAGAGCTCATGCGAGAGCTAGTTCATTCACATGAATGCTAGCTCATCGCTAACCCTGCCGAATATCAGAGTGATGCCAGTCCTGCATAGTGTCATTGCTGACAGAGAAAGGTGTCCTCTTCATGTGCATTAGCAGTCCTTGCGTGGTGAGAACAAAAGACCTGTAGCACAGAATGAACAATCCAATTGGCCAGGTGACTTAGTCTAGCTGCTCTGCACCTTCTTTGCTCAGCATTGGGTAGCCTTCCCGTTTTGTTCTAAGAAATACTGAAAACAGAGCCCTACTGCTCTTTTCTTTTCACGTAGAGGCCTGAGGACTGCTTTAACAATTCAACACTATGAAATGTTGAATTACATTGCTCAGGAATGTTCCCTGGCACTGTTTAATTTACTAGCATAGGCATAGCCCAAGTCCTCCCCTACGAAAACAGACCTTGAAAGATTGCGTAGCTGTAAGTGGTGAAGTCTGAGCAGAATGGAGTGCTGCAGTACATGTCGGGGGAGGGGGAGTCCTCTACCACTCCAGGGTTGATTTCCTGGGCATTTTAAGTGTTCTCTGGTTGTTTCAACTGTAGAAAGGGATGGCCAAAGCTTCTGACACACACACACACAAGATGTCATCTCTTCTCCTTTCATTTTCCCCCTTTACAAATGAAAGCCTTTCTTGAAGCTGATAACTCTGTCTGGAAAGACTCAAAGGGATGACTGGAGAGAAATGTGCCTGAGAATCCTTTTTTCTAGTTCCTGGTAATGGCAAAATTCCCACTGATGTGAATGAAATTCTACTGCTATAGATTTACTGTACATTCTTAATTCCAACTGCCCTGAGGCAAGAACATCCTCAAATACTCGCATGTTTTCCATTTCCTAACAAGCAATACTTTTTCTGATTTAAAAGTAAAAATCTATAAGGGATGACTTTTTGACCCAACTTGGCTGAAGAGAATGTTTTTCCCAGCTTTCATGCAGATCCAAGTTCTGCACTGCACTAGTTTTTTATTAATATTCTGCTCTCACCTTTATCAATCTCCTCACCAGCACAAAAGTTCGTCTGCATACTATTACTGTCCCACCTTTAGAGCTCAGATCAGCACATCTGTTGCTTATAAGTGGAGTTTGACGTCAGTGAGAGATGACTCCATCATCCATCAGATTTATCACTTTGAGGGGGAGAAAACCTGCCCAGCTGAATACGCTGCTAGAAAGGATATCTGTCCCTTAAGTAAACAGACTTCTGTTTGAATTTCTATCAGTCTGGAGATAAACAAAATAAAAACCATGGGCTTTAATTGCTACTGATAAATCTCCATGCACTGCTGTTATCAAGGTGGGCAGGTAATATAATTTCAATGCTTCTGAAAAGGATATGAGAAAACAAAACATTTTTTCTTATATCTTTTCAGTCATTATTTGGATCTGTTATTTGATTCATTATTAAAGCATATTACAGTTTTGTTTAGAGTTCATTTCATACTTTGGAATACAGAGGTGATATTTCTAGGTAAAGTATTTAGGCATGTTCTTCTGCCATATATCGCATTATACCAATTCTTTGTTGTAGAATTGGTTTTGGTGAGAATATTTGGTGTTCACAAGCCAAAATCTGCCCACTGGAGAATATTTTAAGAAGTAGGTGAACTATATTGAGTGTGATCGCAACAACTTTTTCTCCCTTTCCTCCTACAGAAATAGGTTATGTTTGCTACAATGGTCAACAAAAAAAATATGGTGCCAAGTATTTCTCTAGGTGACTAGTGCCAAGGCTTCATTTAAGAAAGCAAGTAGAAGCCCCAGTTTCACAGTCCTAGCAGTCTTGATAACAGATAGACAAGGATATATCTGCTCACAAAAAATGCAACCACATCCTCCCAGCCCTTCCAAGACTGTTGGAAGTGTTGCAAGCACTTGTGTTGGCACGCTTAACAGAGTTTGACTACCTGAAATCTTTTTTTTATAGAAGTCCTTGGTATTTTGTGGCCAACTGTCAGCTTGCCTTGTGCAGACTTCAACTTGGCACGTTAGCTGAGTCTGGCTAGAGATGCCCAGTCTCACAGAAAGGCTTGCTGGTCCTGGCTCACTGTGCTACCCATGTTTCAAAGCTTCTGCTCAGCTGGGAGCACTGGCAGCCCTCACTCGCTCCTGGCTGCAGGAAACACTGTACCTGATAGCCTCAAAAATTTTTGGCAGCAAAATTTAGTCAGCTTCAACTGCAGAGCACCACTGGATGCTGGACAACAGTGAAAATCATTGAAGACCTTGCTTGCAAAATTATTGGCTGAACTTGTTCTGCATGAAAAGGTACTTGAGTAATGTTTTATGGATTTCCACACACAAACAATAAAGTCTGTTTTCAGATAATTTGTAAGAGGAAGAAGCTACTATTGTTAAAGCAGTTATTGCAAATGCAGCATTAGCAGTACAATAAAGCTTCCTTAGTTCTTTCAGAACTGGTCAAGAAAAATGTCAAGAGAAATGGAGGCAAAAGTGAAAAATGAGGTCATTCAGGGGCATGAAGATGTATGACTTTCTTGTAGTCAAAATCTCCCTCCATTTTAAGGAAGGATTACTCTGAGGTACAGGAATATGCAGTATAGCTTGTATATGCACCCAAGAACCCCCAAACTCCTCAATTTTTTCTCTGATTCAATGATCAGAAGATAGATAAAATGGACACTCACATTCAGACTTCAGTGGTGTCTATTCCAGGGACTGACTGACTAGAGACCAAAAACGTCTGTGGCGACATATTTCTCTCATTTGTTTGCCCTGATGTGTATGAGTGTGCGCTCAAGGGTTCTCTATAGTGTCCAGTATGTTAAACAGCTTAAGAAAAATACAATTTTCTCTTGCCAACCTTGTCTTGCTTATGAACAAAGGTACAGAGGGGGAAAAAATTGTGAGAATTACAACAAATATAACTGTTGAGAATGCCATAGTATAAGTACCCAGTAGAGACCTATCATGGCCTTATGCAAGCTGAGTTAGCACAAAGTCTTATTTCATTCATGAAAAGAAATAAACTTAGGTACCTCAGTTATTGCTGTTCAGTAACTGATTAGTTTGCAATATAAAATAAATGCAGCTCCCAGGACACTTTGTTCTGGCTGCTCCCATCATGCTTTCACTTTACTTCTATTTTCACTGTAGTATGTTCCTTTTACTAGCCGTTACAGATGAATGAAAGCTCAGTTATCAGCACAGGAGTTACCTCTGGTGAGGAAACGTGCACTCAGAATAGAAGTATTGTGCCACCAGCTGTGTTAAATTGCTGCCTTTAAGCTACTGCGGAACAACTCAAGCCTGTTGTAAAATAGATAGCAGGAAGTCGTGTGTGTTGCCAAGGAAACCCTTGACTGCAAGCTTATTGTGTAAATAACACTGGGGTGCGGAAGATGTGGCTAACGAAGAGTAGGGGAAAAAGATGAAGTGTCTGGCATGTCTCAGTGCCTGGTCGTAAGCAGAAGCAGTGAAACGGATTTACCAGTACAAATAGCTGATCTTTCTTCAGCTGGGGAAAGCAAGGAAAGCAGGTAATCTGTAATCCAGAAGTGATTGGGGAAGAAAATAGAGGCTGGAGGTAGAAATATGACCATGATGAGCAAGTCCATGCCTATGGGTGGAGAAGCAAGAGTGACCCCTGCACCTTCTCATACTCACTAAAGAGACACCGGTGCTCAGAGCTATGCAAGAGAAGAGGCAGATGAGGGTTGTAGCGGCAAGTAAAAAAGTGAGCGAAATATGAAAGAGGGTAGTCACCACAGTAATATACCTAAGCATTGGGACAGATTCAAAACAAACATCAAGACATTTATGTTCTCCAAAGATTATCTGAGTATAACTTCTTTAAGATTTGTGGACAAGATGCTACTAGAATGCAAAGAAATGCAGCAGGCAAATCCAATTCACTGCATATCAGACATGTGCCAACAGTAGTGTGTGCTGAAAGCTTGTCTCTTCTTCTAGACCTTACAGAGATGGTCTATAATTCATCAGCATTTTCAACAGTCATTTGTGAAGTATTCATTTTAGCATTCATGCATTTTAAGAGATTTACTGATTCAGATAGAATCTGAGCACTGCGGTGCTGTGAGAAGTACAGCTTGGGTAGTGGTGTCTTTCAGAGAAAGCAAAGGGCTTACACCTTAGGAGAAGGGCTGATTTCCTTCCTGACAGTCACAGGAATAGGTCATCTCACCTCCTCATATCTTATACACCTCATTCAGTAAAATGGGATAACATTGCTGTATCTGTAAAGCAGTTTGAGCTACAGGTCAGAAGAATGCTTTGTTAGTTGACAGTATGATTAACTTCAGTGCAAATCAGTGCATGAGCAAGAGTACTTCATGAGTACTTCAGGGTAGATGAGCAGCAGAAGTACCCACTGGGCTGTAGCACCCGGCATGCTCCAGCATGTGCTGTCGCAGTGACCAGAAAGATCTTGTTCACCTGGACTCCTTTCTGACTGCAGATGCTTACAGACTGGCTGGGATGCAGCAACCACTTGACACTTGGAATAACTGCTGTTCATCTTAGGCAACTGGCTTTGGCAATTGAGGGAACTTGGTGTTGCTCCTAACTGTACTATCTGCCCAGGTCTGCCAGCTACCACTTGCACTTAGTGAAAACCCATTGCTTTTTCAGTTTGATGATCTCCCAGATTCTCTGACATTGTGCTAACACAGCTGATGGACATCCAACAGCCTGGACTGATGAACAAATCTGTGTGATGTGTTGTTGCTCTGTATGCATGGTCCAGGCTGTGCCAGTTGGGTATGTCCCACTCAGCTGTCACGGGATGCAGATAAATTGCTTCTGGACTTGCTGATGCTGATGGTTATGAAAGAGAGAGAGAAAAGCTGCTGCAGGCATAACAGCCCGCTTGGATGGTCTCTCCTGGTGTGTTCTCTTGCCACTAAACAAAAAGGCTCAGAGTAAGGGAGGAAAACACTTCAGTTTACAACCTCAGTCTTTAACAGGAATGTAGCCATGGACTATGATCACAGGTCAAGTCCCAAGATATTTGTACTCATTGCAATTGATATTATTTTATATTCATTTATATGGGGTTATTTTTTCAACCTAACCAATTCTTCCCATTTTCTTCTCCATTAGCTTTTTTGTATGAAAAGAACTCACAGTTCTAATTAACATCCATGCGTGAGGATTGTTGGTCCCTTTGGAAGCATTGTAGAACAGGACTTTAGCATGGGAAAACCTCTTCTGACTGTGGAAGGGCTACTGAGATCTGCTCCGGACAACTTGCAGGATTGAACCTCTGATGACCACAAATATTGTGAAACATAGTAAGTCCAGGCATTTGGAAACATCTTCTAACCAAGATAGGAAACATCTAGTTTAACAAAAGTGGTCCAAAATACAATCTCCCATTCAGGAACTTCATCAGGTCTCCGCAGAGTCCATGGCAAATGGATGAGCCCTAAAGGTATTTTGCTTTTGGAAAATGCACCATACAGTGCCATCATATTTAATGCTTATACAACAGCATTTCCTTGAAGTGGAAATAAAAGTTGCTGGATTTATTATACAATTTCATGAACTGGGCAAACTCTGGAATATACTTTAAAGTGACTTGGGAAGAAAAATAATCTCTCATAGTTGATTAATTAAATGAGTGAATTACTAATAAACCTATTCTCTTTCTTCAGTGAGTTGTTTTCATTTTTCAATTAAGCTGGAAATCATTCAGCCAATTTTACCTTAATGAATGAACACCTCAAATTAGCATCCATTTAAAAAAAATATTTCAGAGCAAGTTATTTTTGCTAAAAGAGATGGTGGCTATTTTCCTCTTTCAGGCATGCCATTGCTCTCAGAGGTATAAGATGGAGAATCTGGGATGAAATAGATACTGCAATGAAAAGTGTATGTCATTGCCAGAAGATCTTGGAGGATTTCTTGCCTTTCCAGACTGTCTGTCCCTATTTTAACAGAATATTTATGTCTAGGTGATACTATACTGTTCCATCCATTTCTCTGGAATTTTAATAAATACACACTTCATTCCATTTTATTTCAGTCTTCAATACTGTCAGACTCTGTAAAATATTAAGTTGAATTGCAGCTAGAAATCCTATATTTTTAAACATTAGACTGAGCTGTTCCTTTAATTCAGTTCCATTTTTCTGTCTCTATACAGATAATAAATATCAGTTTTACAGGAAGAGTTCTTTCATATACTTTATAGACATATGGGATTTTAAGATTTGGTGGTTTTAGGATTTTTCAGATGAAAAAATATCAGAATAATTCTCAATGGAGAAGCTGGTAGGACATATATTTGCTGGGCACTAAAAAATCAAGGATTTTTTTCTCAGTTTTAGTATGATGAAAAGAAACAGATTTTTCTTACAGTTTATGTGGATTCCTGCTTCATGAGAACTTTTAATATTTCAGACAAATCACCACCCCTTAGTTCGTCTATAAAATACATTCCAATTTTTAATGTGAATTTTGGTAAGGTTTCAGATGCTCTATTCCAGACAATAGGAAAGCCAGACATTTCACATGTTTTCTCCCCTAAATGCATGATTCATATTTATTTCCTCTGATATCAGCAAAGCTGTTAAATACTGAGGTTTCATACTCTGATATGAATTTTGTCCCTGCTCAGATGATTGCTGAATGGTGAAGTGCAACCTGATATATGATACAGGACTGGCTGTCAGGAAAGTGGGATGCTGAGTGAAATCCAGGTCACAATCACTCTCTACCCTGTTTTGTTGTTGATTTGAGTAGGACCAGGACTTTACCTCTGTTCTCAACCCTAAGTTTCATCTGAAAGAGTTCTGATGAATTAAGATGGCTGAGGCTGAATTCAGATACCTGGAGTCAAGAGACTTATAGCCAAAACTGCTACTCATTCCTAGAACAGTTTTGCTGCAAAAATGGTGATGGTGCAGTATGCTTAAGTGCTTGGTGCTGTGGAATTTTCCACTCCTGCTGTACAAGTCTTCTGATTTATACAGAATATCTATATTGTTGTACTGGTGAAGAGCAATAAAAAGCATAGCATTTGGCTTTGGTTCCTGTTCCCAGGGCATTTAGCATTGACATGAACAGTCAACCCAAGTGAAGACTGTAATAGAAATACCTATATATGAAGAGGACGATTGTTTCAGATTGGCTTTGTCTTGTTTTTAGAGGCTGCGTGTTCTGACAGGGGCCACATATCCGATATAATGCTGCTAGTGGGCTTCATGGAGTGACATAAGTTATTCGTGACATGTTTTTATTTTCTCCTGACATTCTGCTTGCTGAAAAACACTTTCCTGAAGTCAAAAAAAAGTCAAATAATCTTCGTGGAAAGGCAATAGAGAAATCAGAGTGATTATATTGGCAAACAAAGCCCTAATGACTTCTTAAGGACTCTCATTATCAAAGTGCGTTACAAAACACAAAGAGATCAGCGTTGTGGTCTGCCGACTGCCAGAGCTCTCTTCCACCAAAGAGGCATAGTCAAATTCCTTTTTTCTTTGTCCCGTCAATTTTTGTATCATTTCTGAAAAGCATTCTCAAGTGTATCTCTCAAAATCGTTTCAGGCAGCTGCTCCAGCTTTCCTTTGCCTATCAGGAGTTGTGCTGGCACATTAGCCTCCTTGCCTTCAGAAGAAGTGAAAGGCCAAAAGTCCACAGAATAAACTGCAGATGAGGCAGACTAATTGGTCTCAAAACCGAAACATATGGCTTCTTTCAGGATCTTGACTTTTAAAATACTTGTTTAAAGCAAACATTTGCAATTCCTCATGAAAGGCACTTTCGTCCCCGAATCCTCTTGACCCTCAGTGACCTTTCTTACCAATTGCACACTGCTTTACCCTTGGGGATGATTAAATCTTGAGAGGCTTTTTTTTCCTTTTCTTTTATTCCCCACATTTGTCTCTGAGGACTAACTTAAGAACTGGCTTGAAGAAAGCTAACCTGGGTCAGAAGGACAGAAACATGCCAGATGCCCACCTGAGCACTCCACAGGGGTGCCTGAGGCTGAGGCCGGATGGGAAGATCATCACAGTACTTTGTATTCAAAAAAATGGACTACAAAAAGTAATCACTAAACATTCATTCACCAAAGCTGAGTTTTTTAGTTAAACTTCGAACTGAAAGCTAATTCTTGTGTCCTATGTGTAGAAGGGGAACACAGGATGGGGAGAGTGGGGGGGGGAGAGGAAAGATGGCCTGAGGCAAAGTCATCACTGAGACAAGATATTTTAAAACTATGGCCTGTGGCTGTTGTCTCCTCCTTCAGAAAAAGGCTGACAAAAGTGATTGACTCCAGGCTGTAATCGCTGGCAAAGGCAGACAAACCCTCCCAGTTTGTCTCCAGGGTGTCAGTACATGTAAGTTGATCGAAATCTCTCTAAAGTCACTTTATTTATAATTTATGTTCCAGTCTCAAAGGCACTCCCAAACCCTCGTTAGGCAGTGTCAGAGCTCGTGTGAGGCCAGGCATTGCAGCCGCTCATGTCCTGGCACAAAGGGCCCGATGCTTGCTAACAGGACCAGGAGGAGTTGTTGTCCCAGCATGGGCAACAATTGTTCCAGCTTTTCTTTACATTTTTGTTTGCCAAGAACCTGGAAGAAGATTAGTTCTTGTAAAGCACTTCATTTTCAAAATCTCTTCTGCCTAACACCTCTGTCTGCCAAGTTAGATGCCAGCCTGCTCCTGCAATCCCCAGTGCATAAACAGAAATGTGCTGGCGGGGCAGCAGCCTGTGACAAGCAGCACCCACTGTCCAGAGCCATGCAGATGCAGCAGGAGCATCCTCACGTCTCTGTAAAAATGAGTGAAAACCATGAAGGCAACAAAACACAGTGCTGCCACAGTCAAATAGCCACGTGGAGAAGAAGGCTGGTAAACCAGCTGGACCTGGAGAGATCTGCATTTGCAGCCAGTTCACGCAGCCCTGTGTGACATTGTGATGCCTTATGCCTGACACTCCGGAAAATCCCTAGCCCTGTACCTTCCTGTATGCTGTACAGAGGGAGACCAACTGTCTGCACTGCACCTGACAGTGCTACACATACACTTACCCGAGCTGGCTTCAGCCTGCCTGCTGAGTAGGTCTGCTTTATGCAAACTGAATAGATATCTTACCTAAACAAAGAGTATTTTGCTGGGTTTCATTCTCTGCTGAGAGCTGCAGCTTGACTGCTATTGCAGTCTTCCAGAGATCTCTGTACCAGAGCAGGACTATCCAGCACTGATACACAAGAATATTTCAGAACGAGAGAAAACAGAAATGAGCATATGTTTCTAACAGAAACCCACACCCGGTCACAAGTGTGACAGAGGAGGTCCACAAAAAGATCAGTCTCGTGCCTTAAATCAATATCTCTGTTGGATCCGGCTTTAGACATTTGCTCAGATTCTTTGTGATCAATTGACTCCTGAATGTCCCTAAACTACCAATACTTTCTCCATCGACATGGACAAGTTGCGTTGTGACACTGCCAAGCTTTGCAGAGACCTGACAAATACCTAAAGACTGGAAGGATGCTCAGACTTTGCTTCCCCTGTCAGTTGCTTGAAAGATGTGCTCTACTTCATCTGCTCAGATCGTCTTCCGGATAACAAAACAATTGTTGACATTTTTTACCCTCCTAACTTAAGGCACTCTCCTGCAACCTAGGATACCACATTTTACCTTGCTCAGAAAAGGGCCGAAAGCCAGATCTGGTGGGATATGTAGCATTTAGGGATATGTAGGAATATGTAGCATTTAGGCCATGGTAATCAGAGGAGAGGTCTTCCTTTGAAGTGAGTCCACTATTCAAGAAAAATAAACATTAATCAGATCAGTGTTTAAAGCACTTGGCAGAAATGCAACAGGACAAGCCAAGTATCTTCTCTGAATCTTGAGTTGCACAAACTGGAAACAAGTTCGACCAAGAGGACAGACTATCCAGCACACAGAAGTGAGGGTACTCTCTGTCAACATGTGAAATCTAGTATCAAGGTCCTAGTTCAAAGTGGATGGAATAGGGAATTTTTGCACAGCAAAGGTCTTTGTGAAGTAGAGCCCCCCCTCTGTAGCAATGTCTCTTTTCTGTTTGAACCCTTCACTGGAAGTGGGTTGAAGAATCGCTGGTGAAAGCAGGTGCCTCCCACATATAGCCTGTGCCCATACCTAGGCATCAACTACCTTCTTGACAAATATTCCTGCCAGGCCTTGCAGGTTCTTGCCCACCTTGTTCAGAGTAGGGTTGTAAAAATAAACTACAAACTACCTTGGAAGTAACACACTACAGATGTGAGAAGAGGTTTTTTCATCTATCTCTTCAGGTGCAGATAAGAAATTCCTTTTTCTCCACTCCTACCCAAAACCTCATCGTGAACCCTCAGTGAAAACAACTCTCCCAGTCTCCCAAGAGGTGAGGCAACTCCCTGCACTCCACTTGCTAACAGTGACATTAACATATTTTTACACATATTCTCAAATCAGCATGGTTCAGGTAGTATTGAATGAGGAGAGCGTCCACCTCTGGGGCTGTCCCTGAGCCTCCAGGCTTCCCTGTGGTCATAACACTGACCTTTAAGAGAATTCTTTTAATCTCAGAGGACCACACTGGGAGTAGGCTGTGACATCCCGATAGATGTCACACATACACACAATTTCTCTGACATAATTTGGCAATACAATATAAACAAAAGACACACTTCATGGAAAAGGCATGAGGCACACCCTGACCCAGTTGCTCCGCACACTCACCACCCTGCACACGGAAAGGTTGCACAGCTAGACTATTTCCATTAGCTGAAGTAAACATCACTTGAGTGAAAGTGGGAGGGAGACATTTGAGTACTTTCTGAAATGGAAGTCTTTCAAATGTTTACTGTCTTTTTCCTAAGACCCTGTTTATAGTTACCATTAGTACCACACAGTAGCAGTGCCACCAGCACCTCTATTTTCTCATGAATGAGATTTTCAGATTTTCACTGGTTTGGTTTAGATTCTCTTGCTAGGGGACATACCTCACAGAGAAGAAAAATAGCAGTTTTGCTTATTACTTGAGATTTTCATTTTAGTGTTAATAAAACTTTATGTTTAAAATTGATCCTGTTATAGTTTTCCCCTTGTATCAGCTTTTTCATCTCCCTTAAAAGAAAAATGAAACATGTTTTGACTATTCTGATAGTCAGAGAATCAATATGAAGAAGACTGCTACTTCTCCAAACTGTGTATCAGCCAGAGCTCAGGGGCTGATTCCAGGGCTGAGAAAGAGATGTCTAGAAGGGGCCTTCTCACCTTTCATTGCCCTTTGAAGTTCCAGTCCCTGTTGTTATCTGCACCACTAACTGCAGCCTATAAACCTCTTCACAGAATAGGATTAGCAGGAATACTCATCACTTCTAACATTTTTTTTTGACATTAAGGTGGGGAGAGCATGCATATGATCTCGAGCCCATGCAATGTTAAGCAATACAGAGTCAATAATCTTACTGCCTTTTTCAGCAGAAGCACTAACTAGGGCTCTTTTAAACTGCTGTAAAACACATTCTGCCTCACCAGAGGTGACGAGTTTTTACTCTGGTTTTCTCACTGGTAGTCTGTGAATGTATCGCATCTGTAGAAGCTTTCCCAGCAGTCAGTGGCAGTCATTCCTAGAGCTCTGAATGGCGCAGAGTGATTGACTAGAAATTAAATGAGTAATGATGCAGGTAATTCACAGTGAGAATTTCTCCATATGGAAAATCAACAGTGAGCAGTCTTCAGTATAAAATCTATATTAACATATGTCTGCCTTAAAATTACAGTTAAATAAAGAATATTCATTTTACTGATTGACTTTTAGATGGTCACTAAGGGCTTGGGCTTCTCAGCATCTTGCTGGCAAAGAAAGCAGCACAGAGAGCCTGGCTTTTCTGTACCAGCCTTCTGTGCAGGTGTGCTTTGCCCTGTGCTCTGCAGGGCACTGGCTCAAGCCTTTACCCAGGCCAGGGTGGGTTTTGCTGCAGCAAGGACAGGGAGCTGAGGCAAAGGGACAGTGAAGAAGAGGACCTCCAGGTGTTTCCCAGATGCTGAGTTGTGCTTTGTTCCCAGCAAGCTGAGCAATCGCCACGAGTTTCTGAGCTGAGCAACATCATGACTTCATTCCTGGGTGCTTTTTTCTTTCAGTCAACACTACTCTGTTGTCATTTTAACTCCCAGGTCTGCTCCCATGATACTCACATGCTTTCCACTTTGTTGACATGTGGGAAATATAAATTTGTGGATGACTGAATACTCCGAGCTCTGCTTTGATATTCTGGCCATCTACAGCCAACATTATCCCTAGTTATGCACAAATGGAGTAGCTGCCTACTGCCACAGCCTGAGCTGACCCTTGCATCCCTCTGCATGTCTGTGTTACACTCTCAGTCCATAACAACAACTCTGAGCTTAAAGAAACACAAAAAGTGTATTAATAAAGAGTCTTTTCTGGGAGATGGAAGCCTCCCTAAACCCAAAGCTGTGGAGCTGCCGATAGGATGCTGCTGAGGGCACCCCAAATCATTCACATCCATGTTGAATTACAGGTTATTAAACCTGGGCCTGGAGCTATATTAATGCAATTGAACTGCATTAGTCTATTTTGTAGTGTGGACACAGAGAAACTTCTGCCATTGACACTGTGAACATGCCTCAGGGCATTTTATTTCTAAAACAGGATAATCCCTCCCCAAAAACGGGGATGTTGCAAGTAACATTTGCAAGGCTTTAAGATGCAGTTCTGACTGGGGGCAGATCAGCAATAAAATTTCAGAGAAGTAGATTACAAGGTGATGACTGAGTTTGTGAACATCTATCTTACCTTGACTAATCTCTATATGTAAAGTATTAAAGAATTTTGCTACTGAAAATTTGCAAAAACATTAATGTTTCAAATGAAGATCTATCTTGTTACAGCAAAGGGAAAAAACATTAGAAATATTAGAATGACTGATTTCACTAGAACAAGCACAAGCTATTGCTTTATGCAACTAGCAGCAAAATTCAGCAGTGCAGAGGGATTGATGGGAGAAGATGAGAATATAAAGTAGATAAAATCTATATCGCTAGGGCTGTGTACCACAAATACACGCACATGAATTATGTGATGCAATGAACACCCAACTGAAGATTTCATCCATAATTTGATAAGCTTTGAGTAGTTCTAAATAAAGGTGAACAGAAAAGCAGCGCCAACAAATTGCAGTCATATTTCAGATTAGTTTCTCTTAATATGTATACATACTTTCAAAGAGCATGAGTGCTATTATGTAGAAAGAGAAGAATGAAGAGTGACTTTATGCTGTCTGTGAAGAATAATTTTGGCTGAAGATGTTAACAAATTACTGTTGTTTTAAGTTTGCCTCTGACCTATCTGTTAATTGTTGCACCCTTAGCACTGTAACATGGCCTGCTTTGGTTTTTTACAGCTTTACATAGCACAAGAAGGCAGGACAGTCCAGAGTGACCTCTGAAAATAGCTTTGCAAATTCATGTTCCACATATCTGCCTGCCATTAGACACTGGTAACCACAAATTAACCTTTCAGGGCAGTTTCATACTTTACAAAACTCACATGGTTGCAAAAGTGATGTGTCCAAGCAATAAATACATTTCTGGCATTCACAAGCAGTTGCACCTGTGGAATCAGGCAGCTGTTTTCAAAACTTTGGTCATAAATGAGAAAAGAATGACTTTCTTAGCTGATGCAACAAATGTTGACTTAGTTGAATGTAGTATTTATAGTTCAAAGGTGAATTAAACAGATCAGGGAAGGGGCACATGGCTTGGAGCCATATGGCTAAACTCTTCTATCCTTAAGAGGTTGTTCAAGTCTAATTTTCTGTTTGGAACAAGCTTCTGGCCTATTCTGTCTCCCCAAAATATGTCCACCCCTGTTCTGGGAGAGGCTGATCACCATGACACCAAGCCTAACTGGGAAGCCTAATATGCGCACATGCCACTGCCCGAGCGAGCCAGTACCCTGGTCCTGTTTGGCTCACTGGTGTAAATGCAGACACCAGTGACAAGAGATGATGCAATAGTAAATCATGGCTGCATCACACAGCTCCAGCAACATTCAGTGGTGTCAGGAAACCAGAGCCTGCCCTGTAAACTGTTATAGAGCAGCGTGGGGCATATAAGGGAAATGTCTTAAAGCCCTTTCTCCTTTCCTTGGTACTGACTTGCTTTCAAAGGGAGAAAGGGAAAAAAAGGCATCATGTAGCAGCTGAAATACTGACCTTGCAATGTCTATACACAGTCTTAACTTAGTATATAGGGTATAGTCTGACCTGACCTAAATGTGATATTAGAAACACTTAATTGGCCATGTAAGAGTTTATCATTGATGCAAGAAAGTCTCCTTCTGTGTGTGCTTTCAAAGATAACCATGCTATTGATTCGGGCTATTTTTAATAAGACTTCCACAGTCATCTCTTTTCTTCAAAGAAAGCTGAGAGACTGACCAAATCTTAGAAATGATCCCTCTAAGCCTTTAAACAAAAGGGCAATATTGACACAAGGACATGTGTGTACAAACCAGGTAAGTAGTGATAAGGGGGTACCCAGGGTGGAACAGCTTTGTGTGGAAGTAGCAGGGTAAAACACTGCAAGGCACTAGGGGTGATATGGTTGCAATAGCCAGGGACTGGACTTTGAATTTCCAAGGAATATTGCCCTGATCCTGTGAGATCATTCTGTAAATAACTTCAAATTCCACACACAAGTTTTTATTGTCCTGAGGCATTAGACCACCCAGTCTTTGCTGCTCTGCATCTTCTCTGTACAGAGAGAGAAAAAAATAAGAAAGAACATTCTTTCTTTAAGAGCTGTAGTGTTATTATAGGAAATATAAGTTACCCAGTTTACATATTCAGTCTCACACTGGTATTGTAGGTTGATTTGAGATATAGAGGACTAATATCATAGTTGTTTAAATTCAGGGTAGAAGGAAATTGCAATTTCTGCTCACTAAGCATTTGTGGTGGAAAGAAAAAAACCCAGGAAAGTAAAAAAATATTAAACATATAAATTCCCCAGAAGAATGAAGGAAGTGTCACCACAGGTCATAGCTACTGTGCTCCCTCCCAGTGAGCACTCTGGGTGCAGTTCACAGGCTTTTCAAGGTCTGAGACCATTACTGAAGATAGCCTTAATATATCAAGAACATTTCTCATCTTTATAATCTCTTAATAACAGGCTACAGTCTCATAGGATATGCTAGGGACATTATCTTCTGCTATAAATTGCAGGAATTGAATCATTGTTTTCTTGTGCTCTGAGCACCTAATTACTCCCAAGGAGGAAGATGAGAGCTATCCACGGTCAGTGATGGCCAAAGCATTTGCATCTATGTGGGTCATCTTAGAAAGCATTACTAAAAATAAGCACAAAATCAGATATTTTAATTGTAGGTGTTCCTAAGGGTAAAAGCCTTTCAAAAACACACAGGCAACTCCAATAATGAGATATACAAAGGAAGCACAGTACTGCTGTGAAATTACTGCACGCTCCCTCTTGAGTGACCAACCCACCTGAAAAGCAACTGAGTATTCAATTAAAGTACAGCCAAAAGCATTATTTTCCAAAGACAATTAGTGCCTTAGGCAAGGCACTTTTTCTGTTCAAACCAGAGAAAAGAATTTATATGGATCCCAGCACAGTCTTGATTCTGTAGTAAGGATCAAGGGACACTACAAATGCCAAGAAAGAACAGAGAAAAGAGGTTACCTTGTGCACTATCGCAATACTTTGGCCCACACTTGCATTTAGCAGGTTCTCTTCTCACCATAAATGACAATGACACTTTTTTTTTCACTGAAAAATGCCAGCTTATACAAAACAGAATTTCTGTGGTAACGCACTCATGTTAGCTAAATTTCTTCAGGACATTGATCACAGGAACATACTTCCAGCTCAAACAAGGAAGGGAGGAGAAACACTCTAAAGACCCAAGCACATGGGAGTGACAGTGCTCACCTTGGCTGAGAGCAGAGTGGTTCAGTGAATTCAATTATTCAGAACAAATAATTATTGGTGTTTGGCCTGGGGTTGAGTACCCTTCGGACCAGAATATGTCTGGAGAGGAGGAGCCAGGAGGAGATACAACACACTATCACTACAGTCCATGTTTGATCAAGCAAACCTAACAGATTAATTTATTTCAGGACTGGATTGAAAAAAGGGCAGACCATGTCATGGGTAGCTTCCAGGTTGCAGGGAAGGGCTGAGACCCAACAGTAGCACACCTGCTCTACACCTTTCTCAGACACCACTTCTTCACAGTCAGTATTTCACTAGCAAAGGAGAGCAGCCTTGTGTAGCTTTCTCCAAAACTTTGGTTCCAAGGGCAGCCTTAGACAGTAGAATTTCAGAAGGAGAACTACAGTCAGGAAATGCAAAACAAGCGATGTTATTTGTTTACAGAGGAAAAGCACCTGATTGATCTGGGAGAAGAATTTCTAAAAAACGAGATGTAGGCACTAGTCTCTTGTGACCCTCAGGACAGCCTATTACAGATGTTTGGCTACACTAGATTTAAAAAAAAAAAAGAAATAAGAAAAAAAAGAGAGGACTGTGAATTTAATATCATATTAATCAACTGATGTAGTTTATTCTAAATTCAGGAGCCCTGTGTAGCATAACGAGCACAATGATTTCTTAATAGGCCAAGTCAAACCCCATAATCTCCCTTTCTGGTGGCATGTCCAAAGAAACAGGGGACGCACCGAGGGCAGGAAAGCCCAAGAGACATGCGCTGAAATAGACAACCCCATTGGTCACAAGGTCGCATGGTTTTAAGGGATAAAAAGAGCGCTGACTTTGAAATAAAGCTCTTTGATTACCATCTCATTGGAGAGCTGAGTGCATTTCTTTATTATATAAAGACCACCACGTAACACTGGTCCTTACCTATTTCCTTTGGATGGCCTAATGGCTTCTCCTTGAAAGGTGTGACAACATCATCCCTTTCTATTTCAAAAAGCACCTTTTGTTTATGAGTTAATAATTTACTAGGAGCCTCAGGTAGTTCTTTGTAAAAAATGCACGGGCAGTCCCAGCTGCAAAGTCAGCCCTGGCACTGTTACACATCCACATCATCATTAAATCACCTTACAGCTGCTCAATACAAGGTAAAGAGCCTGGCCGCTGCATCCCTGCTTTATCAGCACTTGTTATTAAAATAATCTGCCTGTATTTACAGGCATCCTAAGGTGCATGAAACACTCATCTAACTTTTGTACCGGGATGTGGAAAGCAGGTCTAAAATGGCTGACAGTCTCTCTGTTTTTGCAGCTTCTGCTCAGAGGATCCACACAGTTTGTAGAAAAAGTAGACCTTGGTGTATTTACTGTCAAAGCACGTGGAAATAGAAGTGGATGTGCCCTTGCCAGGCCATGTGAATGAGAGGTGGGACTGTACTGTTATATCATATACCTATGAAAGAGAAGGGCTGAAGCCCAGGTGAGCCATCCTGCTGAGCAAGGTCTTGGGGGTCTTCAATGTGGAGAGTAAAAGAGGCCAATTTGCAGAGCAGGTTTCCAGCCACAAATCCCATTTGGAACACACAAGAACAGTTTCTTACATAAAAATGCATGTCAACAATGGGCCAAGGAGAAGGAATGTGAAACTTGGAGAGCTGAAAAGAAATAGGTAAGGACTGCTAAGAAAATGGGTGAAGGTGGTCATAGATATGGATTGCATATGTCAGGCCTACTTTCATGTGAGAGCTGAGGATTTGCTACTTACATTTAAGCATCAACTCTTTTGAAGGGCAAGTCCTTTGCTCCCTAAAATTGGCATACTGATACTTATTTAGTTGGGGGTTTTTTTTTTGCATGTCTTTTCCTGAGGCAGATCAAGTGTTTTCTTTTCAAGCTGGAAATTATTTAATGATAGAATTATTAGCTTGGGCACATTTTACTGAAACATAATTACAAAGGATATTCTTCAGGGAGTACATTTTATAGGAAGCCTGACTATTAATATCACATACTATGCATCACAGAAAGGCCCGTTACTAGAAATTATGTAGGAAAAATCTCATTGATGTGATTTACATATTCAAATATAGAGGCAAAATACAATAAATGAAACCAAATTCACATGCAGCTTTACTGAGACAAAGACTTTGGTATGAAATATACACTTTGAATGCTCTAAACATTCTATTTTTCTTCATAGTTACATCAAATGCTTCCTCCCCTATGTCCACTACATGGGGAGAACAAATGTTGTATAAATAAACAAAATTCAGTTTGTGTCTATAAACTTGCCTTATATATCCAACATTCTGAAAACATAAATAGTCTTATACAAATTTTGTGAGGGTCGTTGAATATTAAGTATTAAAATGCAGAACCCACGTACGTGTATGTATATATATGTGCATATAACTGTTCTAAGCTAGAAATGAGTGATAGCTCTGGTCCAGGATGGGCAGTATATTATCTAGAGGAGAGTTTCAGTGTTTAATAAAAGCTTTTTTTCTATCAAGTTGATTTAAAAACTGCAGCTGCTGCCTTTCTTGAGAACTCATTATAATACCAACAGCATGTTTTATATTTGAAAAACAGCAGTGCATTCTAACAGCTTTTTGCTTACTTGATTTTACATTACACAGAATACAACAGATTTTTGCTAGAATTTAGAACCCATAAAAAAGGACAGATGTCTCAAAGAACTTGTAGATACGTAGAACATTTACAAAAATCCTTAATAAACTATATTTCTGTGCAATATTCCCACAAGAGCCAGATTTTTTTAATAGTCTCAGTTGATTGAGCTTTAGATGAGTCCATCTAGTCTCCTAGATGATGTGTAAACCTGAACCCGATTTGCAAGGGCTGTTTTCTGTAAATTAATTTTTTTGTAGCTATTCCTTTTGTAGGTCATTATGAAAGAAAAAAATGGTGTGACTGTTTTTATTTTGACAGGTTCTACTCTATAACATTTTCTAAATTAAACTATGTCTTTCCTCTTCTACACTTTTCTTTCCCATCTTCCTACCATATATCCTTTTTACCAGGCGTAATGTATTAATTGATATCTTCATGAAATTTTCCTATTACTTCTCTTCAGTCATGTAGTTTATAACTTTTCTTGTTATTTACACCCTCAGGACACACACTCTACTCACACTTTTTTCATGGCACAAATATAATACATTGAGAGGACAAGAAAATGAAGCCTACTAGTCTTTGCCAAATCCCCAGACCCAGACATCTAATACAAATTTAAGCTTTCACAAAATAAGAGGCTCTTTAAAGACAGAATTACAGTCTGTATAATCTATATTTTGCCATACACAAGATCCAATAGGGCCTGTGACCACAGCTGATAGAAATAAGAAGGCTTAATGCTACACATGAACTGGTAAAGTACCTAGAACTGCCCTGACAGATGTAGCATTAAATTGCATTTTTAATGTACTCAATTGAGCTATACATAATTAGGATTAACATTTCTATCCCCTGACTGATTAATGATTAGTATATGTGGGCTTTAATATTGCTTAGGAAAAGGATCAAATGACCCTAATTGTATCCATCTTGCCTATTTAAGTGCTTCATTTTTTTCTGAAAGAGTTGTTTATATAAATAACACAATGAAGGGAAGCTGATCTTGTTCTGATTAAGTTTCTTTCAAACATGGTGTAAATTACAATTTCAGTTTTTAATGTATTTTGTAGAATTGTACTTCAAAACATTTCACATTAAAATTAATAGAGACGAGGAGGCAATGCACAAAAAAGTAGGAAATGATGTTCTGAAACCTTACGTATATTCATCAGTATAATTAGTCCAGCATGTAGAAGTGTTTCTTTCTCTTTGAGCTAAATATTTTCTTTTCCAGTTCACTGTTAAAGCAAACAGAATATGTATGGTTTTCATCTTATTGTTGATTAAGACAACCCTCCTAAAACCCTGCACCAGACCTCAGAAGCATCATTGTGCAGCGACAAAAGCTTTTTATTGCTAATTGTAAAAGCAGGGCAGTCTCCAGCAGAGAGTTGCTGGGTTGCTGACTGATGCCTTGACAGATAACAGACAAACAGTGCGACACTCCAAGACTCCCGGTGGAAAAACAAAAGACACTTAATTTACGAACAACAACCAGGCATCCATTTAGGGATACCATTATGCACTGGAAAAGACTCCGTGCCACGCAAACATACAATGAGCTTGCTACAAAGTAGGGAAAGTGTTGGGTTTGCCAGTGAAGGCAAATGAGTGGCCGTGACACTCATTAAAAGCCCTGAACCTTCCTTTCCCAGCTCGGGTGGGGCTGTCTAGTATTTACACAGCAGGTCTCGGCAACAGTGTAAGGGTACACTGTGTTCACTTGCACATTCAAACTTATTTTAAGGGATTTTCTATCCCTCAGTTTGTCTGAATGGGGCAATTGGGGATTTCAGCCCTCTACCTCGCTGTAGCAGGAGGGTGGCAGCAAGGAGGACTTCATAGGTGAGGCATGAACCACCAGGACACTGGGGACATGGAACAAAGGTCCAATGATTGATGGAGTTTGTGAAGCTTCTCAGTAGCTTATTACAAACAGGCTGTGGCTGCATTCTTTTTCCTTTGAGTTTAAATCTCACAGGAAATGCAGTGCAGGAGTGTAGCATGAAATACAGAGTAGTGTCACTAGCAAAGAGCACATTTTCCTGAAGCAGTAAGGCTGATCTAAGTTTGTTATGTTTGCTTACTCTGTTAACAGCCCCTTTTCACCCTTCATCAGATCCCTGTTGTTGTTGTTATTATTATTACGTGGATGCTCACTGGGATGGCATGAATGTGTCAGCCACAGGCAAGAGGACGCTGAGGAAAATGCAGGCAAAGAGGCAGAGGGAGTCCCTGCCCCACAGCACCTACCACATGAGACAAGATGCCTTGGGCAGATGCCAGGGAAATGTATGAGAAAAGTTGAGGATGCCAAAAATTTAGCAAACATCTGAGGGAGGCTGAGATCTATAGATCTTTTAGAGCAGGAGCTGGCTCATTCATAGTGCGTGAAAAATTCTGAGTAGGGCAGAGTTATCAAGGCAACCCTGAAAATGCAGGGTCTCTGTGCACAGCAGTTTGGCCGCTGTCATTTGTTTTATTAGGTCTTTTGCTTTCAATTTCACTCCAACCTTTCTAAATTCTGTTGTCTCATTGAGCACTGAGCTGAGTGTGAAGACTTTTGCCTTGTGGAATTATTTGTGGCTACAGAGCATGGGAAGAGGAAGTGAGGGATAAAGCGCATCTAAGCCCTGACTGGTTACAGGAAAGACTTGCTTCCACACCTGCTGACTATGCAATTAAAGCCATATATAGTCTGCTAGTGCATTATGGAGCACTAGGATGGAGGCTGACATATCCAACAGCTTCTAATTAAACCAAAGGTAGATTTCTCCAGACATGAGAAAGTGGATGTGTGGAGAAACAAAGCGGTCAAATCCTTAGCATAGAATCACACAAGCTGAGAAATTTCTGGAGAAAAACAGGGGCTTTACCAACACATAGCCAAAAAAAAGCCATTTGAGAAATAATTATAATGTGACTGAGGTTTGGTTATACCAGGCACTCTCCATCTGGTGCAATGGCAAATCTGACTAGAAAACTCCTCCCCAATATTCCCATGCAAGTACCTGCAGCTTCTTTATCATGTTTTAGATGCTCTGCAGGACACTCAGAGAAATTGCAGTTTTTGAACTGTCCTTGGAGTGGAACTGAGACACAAGCAGTGACCTTTTGACCATGTTTGGTGGTTTTTAACACTGTGCTGGAATGTACACTGAACAAAGAGAGCAGTTTCTATGAAAACAGGTGCATTTGAACTGGTCAATCAAATGCTGCTGAACAAAATGGAAATGCTGCTGAGATTCCTGCCAGACCCCCTGGGTTGGAGCTTTCAGTTAAGACCAGAGGAAGCTATCTCTTGCATAAGATACAGTTAATTCCTGTGGCACCCTATAGCTGAATGACCTGCCATGAAAAGCTGCCCTTCTCCTCTGGCATGCAGGAATATTGTCCCTTCCCATTCATATGTACACTAGGAGCTCATGGAGCTTGCAGGAACTTGCTCTGAAGTTTGTTGTAATTTTTTTTTTTTTTAACTCTCAAACAATATCCAAATTACATTCCAGAGCTGAAACAAACACAGCAGTGCAACTCCCAAAACTATTCAGCAGTTTCCCTTACTGAGTTACGAAAGCGCACCTCTTACTAAAGGAAAAAGAATGCCTATTACCTTTGTTCAGCCTACCCAAAGGAGTATCCTGCTGGTAAAATCCTTGTCTCTGGGCCCATAAGCTTTTCCCCTTTAAACTCCTTTTCTTCAAAGTTTGCTTTTCTGTTTTTACTGTAAATTACATCACAGGGCTTAAAAAACTGAGTATGGGTGCATATCTGAGTAGATTTTACTGTAAATTTAGTTATTTACATATTTAGTATCAGCAAATGGAATGAGATGCAGTACTTCATGCTTAGAGTTCCCTTTTCACATGGATATTTGCGATAGGAAATCTCAGTTCATTACATGAAACTGTGTGTTTGGGTAAATCTGCAGAGGTTTGATGGTAATTCAGACTACTGCAAACTGTATGAAGACAGGTCAGATATATGAAGGAATTAGAATAGCCATAGCTGTGGGGAGGTCCTTGTGAAACAGGCATATTTCCTGTTGATAAAGTATATATAGGACTAGTAGGCATCCAGGCTACCAAAGACACACTTTCTGTTTCCACTGAACAGTTTTATATAAGTCCAGAATGGAACTTTGATCATGCCTTGGATTTTGGACAATGACAAATACAGAGAACTTTTCTTAATTATTTTTTTTTTTTTATTTCTTTTACCCAGAATTGAAGAATGTTTGGTCATTTAACTGTCATTCAGAGAGAAAGTCTGGTTTACCTTTTTTTTTTTCTATCAAAAGAATGTAAGTTTTCATTCCTTTGCTTTTGGAGCAGCATACAGTCATATGAAAAAATATCCATGTTAAAAATCAGCTGAGCTTTTCAAAGCCTGTGAAAACCAATTATGTGCAAATTCCCTTTGATTTGATTTAAGTGACTACATAAGGTGCACAGGAATGGTAATCTCGCCTATTTGATTCTTAAACAGATTATTGAGCAGAACTGTAACTGAAGGCACAAAGAAAGAGGGACACAGCACTACGTGCTAAAGTCTAAAAGGGTAGATGCTGCGACTTTCCAGACATTACTAGGTAATACGGAGTTTTTGCAAGTCTGTTCAAGATTTAGTATCCTCTGGAGTAAAAAATAATTCATCATCTCTGCAGAAGTAGAAGAGGAAAGAAAAGCATGGGTCCAAGGGATTTTTAACGTAACAATTTTGGATTGGTAGATTCCTGTTTCATTTCTTTATTCTTAGATTAATCTAGGGTTTGGACACAATTTACATTACAACTCTATGCTGTGTACGTGCTATGGCTTGCTCTTACTTGTATCATCTGTACATTTATGTGACGTGCCTACCATGAAACTTATTACCAGCATTGCCAGCACTCTCTAAAATAGCTCCTTTATAAAAAAACAAAACATATTAATCCTCTTCTATTTCTTCTAATAATTCCTTAGCTAGCTCAGTGACAGCCACATACAACCAAAAGCAGCTACCCACACCCTCAGAAATCACGTGTCTAGTCTGATGTTACTGATGCAAAAGCCAGGTATTGCTGAACTGAGTAATTTTGGCTTCTTACAGTCAGTCCTTCCCAAAAATGATACAGCCCACCTATCTGTGAGACCTTGTTTGGAATGAGGTAATTTCGTCTGGTGTCTGTCCTACTCACTCTCTGCTGGCAATACAAGGTGACTAAGAGACTGGTTTAGCCCAGATTCCTAAATTTTAGACGCCTTAAGACAGAAGTAACAAATTCCTTCCTAAATCCATTGATATTTGCCTTTAAGGCATTGGAAGAGACTTTTCCCCCTTGCTTGCTGGGAAAGTTTTAAACTGCTTTGTGATCTAAGTGTTGCTCTCCCCTAAAAACGGAAATACTTTATAGGAAACAGAATAAAAGTTCATAGACTAAGGCTCAAAAGGATTATAGAAGGATTTAGTCTGACCTCCTGCACATTATAAGCCACAGACTACAGATGAGACAATAGAGAAAAATATTTTTTTTTTC
Source organism: Lepidothrix coronata (assembly GCF_001604755.1). Taxonomy (NCBI): domain Eukaryota; kingdom Metazoa; phylum Chordata; class Aves; order Passeriformes; family Pipridae; genus Lepidothrix; species Lepidothrix coronata. Next base: position 344,233 of record NW_016690241.1, read on the forward strand.
CGAATGACAACATGGCAAGTGTTACTTTTAGAGAAAAAAGGTCCTTTAATGAAATGGAATAATTTCCATTGAAGGCAAATTCCTGGCAACATAAAACTTCCCTTTATCATCTTCTTTCTAATGTTTACCTGGAAAAAGCAGCATATTCTTCTAGAGATTTGCTTTAATCTATCTTGAATTCACAAATGCTTACTGAAATGCTAGAGGTG